>NC_056735.1:516664328-516674328 GCF_019279795.1 Protopterus annectens
TGTTTTTGCCATCTCAGCCACATTTTTATACCAACATTCTTTAAATATTTCCTCTGCACTTTATCTTTCATAGAAAATGCCAGTTAAGTACCATAACATATAAACATCTGTTTAAAGTTTACTGTTTTCCAGCTGCATGAAATCTACTTCTGGGTGATCTTTACATTTCTTTAAATTGGATAACATCAGGCAGAATGCAAGCTTTGGATGCAAACACTTCCATTTAACTGCAGACAGTTCTAACCTATTACAGTTCAATGTAATTCAATGTGTTTAGTCTACCATCACTAAATTATGGAGCACTGACCTTTCAAATGTGGACAAAAATGGTTGCATTTAATATCACATTCGTAAATTAAAGAATAAAACTGTTACAAATGACTGGTTAACAGTAGTGCTTGCCGAGGACTGTGCCTGCCAAGTTAACCTAATTTTATAATAGTGTTTATTTTTTATTATCAACAATAGCTCCTGTACTTTGCAAAGCAACAATTCATCCTCACAGGTGAAAATGACATTTAGTAGTTGCAAATTTATTTTTTATTTTATTTTATTATTTGTTGACCGGGAATGTCCGACTAGGTTCCACAGAGCCTGTTTTCAGCAGAGGCCCGGGGAGAAAAGCTCCAGATGCATGTCTTTGTAGAACTTGTCTCACAAAGTAGGATTCAGGAGCACTTGAAATGTAATATAGTATAATAAATACTTCGAAAAATGGATTTCATTGGTTTGTGCTCTCTCTCTCTCTCAGAGCATAAACCCCTCAGCATCCTTTATGTCAGTCAAATAGTGGAGAACATATAGTAAAGAAAGTGTGTCCTAACTATCGATTTAGAAAAAAAATACCAATGGTTTAAGTTACTCTGTGTTAGAATTTATCAATAAAATGAAGGAACAACAAACACAGCAAAATGTTTCCTTTTTATATGAAAGAAATGCAGAAATGTAATGACTGAAGACACTTTTGAATTGCTCTAAATAAGTATGTAAATACTGAATGCCAAAGATAATATGCAGATTATGTACACACATATGTATGCTTGCAAGTATTTGCAATTTGATACCAGATCCCTTTTTCAGTGTGTTATACTGGGGATAAAAGAACCATACAAGTAAGTAGCAAACAAAAGTTATATTAAATCACAGGTGGTATTAGTTTTGGCTTAATAGTCAATTTATGTGTCACAAAAAATTCATATAGCAGTAGTAGGTCACTATATATAACACACAAAAGTTTCATATAACAGCATTACAAGCAGTGAGAGCTTGAAGCAAAAGTAATATATATTACAGGCAATGCAGTTTCTACTGACTTATACAAATTTACTTAATTATTTATCATTGTTAACCCGTCCACAGACTCTTTTCAGCCATGGCCCAGTCTAAATGATAGTGTAAAGTACAACGTGTGACAGCGAAGACTACATATACTAAAGTACACAAAAGTAACAAAAGTAAAAACAGCAAAAATTTCACTCAAGTATGCCGGCAGAAATAAATTATGATATGGCTAAATTAATATGCTTACAAATTCAGATTGTGTGACATAACTAGTTCACCACAGGGCATCAATGTCACTAAATGGTCTTCATGAGATTTGGTAAAAAAATATAAGATGATTTGCGAATGTAAAATCAAATCACACACAAAAAATATTGGCATCATCATAATTTTAGGGACATCAAAATACAACAATTTAACACAACCAGCATGTATTAAAGTCACATAAAAGGATATTGTGTAGTTTATCTAATTTTAAAGGGTGTATCTATTCACTCCATTGAGATTATAGTACCACTTTATTCACTGATCTGATTCATTACTGAATATGATACAGGTTTTTTAGCTTTCAATCAAGGCAGGTGGAATAAGTTCAAAAAGCACCTTGATTCCTTACTAGAGAAAGCAGTTTTAGAGAACTAGACCTCTTTCTAAAAGCTTCAAGAACTATCAGTACACTCTGTTTCTTATCGTTTTTTAGAACTGAAGTCTGGTGTACAAGGCAATGTCTGAACCTCTACTTGAAGGTTTATGCCTGTATTGTACTACTGGACAGCCAACACCAGGCTGGGGAAGGAAACACTAAAAGTAGATGGCAATAATATACAAAACATGCAGGCACATAACCAAAGAAAATCCAAGGCAGAAGGCCATGAGCAGTAACTGTTTTATTTGGTAAACCACTTAAAATCAAAACAAAAAATTACATATATATTAAGAGCTTTCATCTCTTATCAGAACTTCATCAGAATATAAAAACAGTTAAGTTATAAAACTTTTATACACACATCCATGAGCAATGACAACACTTCATTTGATATTTGTTTTGGTTTTGTTCCTTTTGGATTTTGTGTTTTATGCAAACACATGCTACAACAGCAACAACAATTATTTCTCTTTACAAACAAAAGAGAGTTATTCTTTTTTTTTTTTTTCCCAAAAAATAATCTTGTCATCTACATAAGAAACATACTGTCAGATGTATATACAGTTTCATATTATGTTGCAGATACAAACAAGATAATATGTATGCTAAGGTATAAAATAAAGCTTTGCAGTAATGACACTTTAAGCAGAAAAAAATAGCATAACTACATCATGCCCTAATTTTGCTAAAAGTTCCTTTTGTATTTATTGCGACAGTAATAAGCTTGCCATCAAAATTATAACCCAAACAATAATTTATGCAGTAAGGTATCAGACAAGTAAATAAAAAACAAGTAATTGATCTAGGAATGTGCAAGTGATAAGTTAGTTTGGGAGAAGGAATGCTAGGTTGTATCATGATTTGGAGATGAGTGGAAGGGGAGTTGGAGTGATGTGCATTTCTCATATGCTAACATGATGGTATCTGCAAGGATGTGCAGGAAAGAGAGTTGCTGAACAGCAACAAAATGTAAGACTAGTTCAGTGATAACTCCACATTCAGAGCAATTGTTTGGAGATAAATAATGATCCTGAACTCTGAGTTGGAAAAGTATTTTATATTTTGCAACTAATATTTTTCAGTGGATTAACTCCAACTTAAAAAGAAAACACTCATCAGCTACCAGCAAGGAACCAATGAAACTTCCTGAGTGAACCAAAACTTTATTACATGCGTTTGTCAAACTGACTTCATCAGAACAACTTCTACAAGAATGACAAACAATATATATTCAAACTGACCAATAAAATCACTGAAGTGATTAATATAATAACCATTAAAAAGAAAACTAAAACTAGATCCTTGCTGGTAGCTGCCAAGTATTTTTTTTTAAGTTGGATTTCTTTATTTTAAGCCATCATCGGGTCCTGTGATTTTTTATTATTTCAGTGGATTGACTAACTTGTTCTAGGCTCTAGCTATCACTTTACTAAGGATGAATAGAGCTTTCAGATGTAAGGGATGTTTCTTGTATAAGGACTTACAAATGGAATGGAATAATGCTATTTTTTTCTGAGTTATGGTCTGCTAGTTTCATACAGAATATGAAAAGCAAAGCTATACATAATATAACCATGAGATTCAATTAGATCAATTTTTTCAGCTCTACACGGCTGTGTTCTTTGGATATACAATGCAAGGATTTGTTAGATTAGTTAGGTCAAAAGAAGGATGGCTATAAAGAGCAATTTGAAAAGAACTGAGGAAGCCAGGGTAACCTTAGCATTGGTAGTGAGGCCTGGCTTGGGTCTATATATTTCTAATAGTCAAAATGTATTTTTATTCTTTTACAATGCTTTTTTTCATTCTTGCTCCTAAATGTTTGCCCAGGGATATGAAGACATCTGTAATAACCTTAAAGTATTTCACAGAATGGACCTGTTAAAACAAGGAATCATTAGGTGAAAAGATAGAGTATTTGTGAAAATGGATATTGGCAGGCTACAAAAGAGAACACATTTGCTGTTACATGGATTTTATGACAACCACAAAAATTATTATTATAGAGAAAGGCAAACATTCTGTTTATGACCTTTATTAATATTTTTATTTTCAAACAGCCCTCAGCATATCTGTAATTATAGCAGATGGACATTGATTATCTATGGCTACTATGTCTGTTTTTATATTACGACCCAGAAGACACATAGGTAACGTGTACATCCCATACTTTTCCTATTTTTGCAGATATACAAGTACTGCTGGTATTCATAACAGATGCTACAACTAATGTATCAGATCAACCAGACTTGCTAGGAATTTTGCACAGTCAAGTTAGAAGCTATAGCGATTAAGGAAACTAGTAAGAAAATCTTGACTCAGAGGCGGGGTGCCTTCAGAAAAAATGTACATGGCGTAAGACAGTTTTCAGACTGCTGAAAAGACTGGGTTATGGAACAGATATGCCTTGTTTTTGTTTCTATGGAGTAATGCATTTATGTATAGAGTGTACGCTTGGTTCACTGAAAGTAATATATAAATCAATGACTTTTAATAGTCTATGCATGTAAACTATGGTTTCTGTTATAAAAGAAAAAAAAAAACAATTTTATACCTCCGATCATGGCTGGAAACAGTCCTTGGAGCAGTCCACCAACCCATTTATCAAATAAAAGAAACAGACAAATAAATAGATAAATAATTAATGATGGTAATCTCTGAGTCTGTCTTGAAGAAAGTGAAATTGTTAATAGGTTCCCACAAGGTTCGGAATCAAGATAATCATCTTTAATAACTATGTCACTAGAAAAAGACCGTTGTGAAATGTATAGGTCTTTGCAGGTGATGTTGAGTACAAGAATATACAGGTGTTCATAGGTTCACAGGTTCATAGATGTTTACTGGGCTAACAACAACAAGAGCCTTTTTAAGCCTAGCCATGCATCCCAAATCTCTGACAAGTTCTGGCACCCTTGATAAGTGTAAGCAGAGGCCTGGGAGATGAACCATTTATAGGTTACCTGTGTCCATTAGAGACATAGGTGCCAAGCCAGGGATGAATATCTTGCTCCATATTCAATTATCCAAGTTACACTTGAACTGGCTTAGGGATGGGCAGCCTGTTCCAGAGACAGGGTAGTCTCTGGGATACATACCCGTCTCCCCAGCAGGTCCTATTTATATCACTGGCAAGGTTTAAGTCTTTAGAGTGGGCAATTCTAGTGCTGTTTGTTTTATGGATATGCAGGAGGTCCATGGGGCTGGACAATGCCCTGTATGTGAGGGATAGATCTCCCCTAACCATCCTGTAGGAGAGGAGACAGAATACAGGGATACAGCCTTGATGCGGTCTGCATAGGACATTTTACTTATGCCCTGTATGCATATTTACAGACCCCTGCCTGTAAATGTTTCATCTCTCAAGCCCTTGCTAACACTTGTTAAGGGTACCAGAATTTGTCAGAGATTTGGGATGCATGGCTAGGCTTACAAAGGCCCTTGTGGTCATTAGCCTAGTAAACACATTTGAATGTGAAAGATACTGAATGAAAAAGAAGCTCATGTCAAGCTAATAGTCCCAAAGTCATATTTAAAGATGTAAATATGTAAAAAATAATATGTAAAAAGTATTGCAGAGAAATGCATCATAAGGTTACATGAAATTAAGTTAATACATTTCAGTTTGCTATGGTGTTTTAACTAATGTTGTGTACTGTATGACATAAAGATATAAAAATGTTTTTTGTCAGTTTTCTTTCAGTTTTAAGACTGGAATGTTTCACTATTAAGACTTATTTTTCATTTAAATTAAGTTGTGCTTGTTAAGAACTGAGGAAATCAACTCACCTCCCTTTATTACTTTCCCCAATGACTTCTGAAGAGTTCCACCTTCCTTGGCCAAGAGGTTGACTGAATTATGTATTACAGTTTCACCTCTTAACCAATTTAAATCCTTGCTCATGGGATTTTCCAGGCGTCAGTATTGTTTTTTATCTGTATTCTTTTTCCTTCATTGCCTGCCAACGATCATACCTTTTACAATCTATCAGTCCATTCACGGAAGGCCATCATCCAGGCAAGAATCAGGGTTTTTACTGTATGGCCTTATTTACTGCCCCAGTTGCTGGTATTCACACTCCCCTTAGTAAGTGCTTCTCTGCCTTCACCTTTGTAGGTGCTTCTGCACATGTCCTTTGAATGTTACAATGTAAACATGCCTTTTCAGAGCCAAGCACACACCTGTGGCCCACTTGCTGCATGCTTTGCATCTTTGTCTCCACTAAGTCTAATTGTTACTGAAGACGGAACACATTTTCCACAAGAATGGGTTAGCCAAATGGGTCACTCCCTCTTTCTGTTGCTTGGCAACTTGAGTGCCTGTGCTGCTAACTTATCTTAGGTTATCCAGGTCATAGAGCTTCATCCCTATGTGCCATGAAGAGCCAATTGTGATGTCACCAGAATTCTAATGAGTCTGTCAGTTCATCAAAATTTATGATGAATTTTTGTGATGTTCTGTTTGTGTGCTAGTGTAGGGATAGCTTTTTTCCCTCAATTTACAACAGCTTCAGAGTTTAT
This sequence comes from Protopterus annectens, assembly GCF_019279795.1. Lineage (NCBI taxonomy): Eukaryota > Metazoa > Chordata > Ceratodontiformes > Protopteridae > Protopterus > Protopterus annectens. The sequence continues at coordinate 516,670,774 of NC_056735.1, forward strand.
TATTAGGGTTAGAGGTTACAGTTAGATTACTCAAGAGCAAAATATTATTTTTTGTGAGTTGCAATCAAATGCAGTTTACAATCAGGATTATTCAGTCCAAAACTGCATTTAATAAATTCTTGGCAGACAAAATTGACCTAAGCTGGATATCTGACTCCTAAACAAAACTTCAGTTTTTGGACCAAGCGCATGGCAAACACTTGACTATAGAAGCATATTCTTGTAAGTTTGTGTCTGGTCTTAGCCATCAAACTGTTTAAAACTGGTTTATTATTTGCCCTCTGACATCTCAAAGTGATAGCATACCTGAGGCCTATTAAAACTTGATAAGCACACACCAGCCTGCATGAAGCCTTTTCAGGAATCAATGAGACCTGGCTAAGAATCATGGTTTACCTTTGTCCTTCTTCCATTTTCCCTTATAGACAGTATGGCTTTATCAACTAAACGATCAGCGTTGAAAAAAATTGGAAACTGGGATCACTAGATAGGAGAAAAAAATAGCTACTATATGCCTGATTAAGACGCAAGTTTTGGAGTTTGGTTCTGTGCATTGTCAGATACCAAAAGATGGGTCATTTAGTTAGTTAGGGTCATACTGTATTCAAGTAAGGGATGGCATGTTTCAAGCCTAGGTCACCAGTTATACCCCATATTGACCATGAGCATTATAACATATTGTTGAATAATGTTAATTTACTCCAAGTACATGCTTTATCTCTACCATGCTATGAAAGGACACCTTCCAGCTGTACATCTGGTGTAATGAATGGACTAGTGCCATCCAAAGGCTGATGATAGTATTGTCTGGGTGACCAGTATTCTGAACATATAATGTATATAATGTATTCTTATCCAGTAATGATAACAGTTCGTGGTTGTTCTGTGTTGCTAGTATGTTGATGACAACAATGGATATGTGGTGGATCTTTGAGTCATTTAATCCTGTAATCTTTCTTTCTGCTCTGTTCTCCTTTACATGATTTTTTTTTCCTTAGGGAAGGGAATGATTAAAAAAGATCCTTTATGTGTTGCCCACAAGACCAGTCAAAGTCAAATTCACAGCTGGCATGTGTGAGGCATAATGGAATTATTTATATTAATTTTTTAACCTGATGAAATGCAGAAAGGCAATATAAAACAAAATGAAGTTTGTGCTACAATGCAGAGGACAGTTGGGGCATGAGGTCATATGGTGTTGGTAGGGCTACTGTATTACAATACATTGTACCATCTGTATCAAGCAAGGGGCTGGGAGCCAGCAGGGTTCAGAGTCAAAAATAAATAAATAAATAAATAAATAAGTAAAATATTCAACATATTCAGAGCAAAAGTGCTTGGAACATAGTAAAAATAATCACTCACTAAAAGGATTCTTAAATACATCCAGATTAAACCTGGTGCATAGGCTTTTTCTGCTTATGTCCTGTTAATGCGGTACAGAAGGGCTTAAACCTCAGCTGTCTCCATTCTTGTCAGTCTTTAAATCTAATTAGAATTTAAAATGTCTGTAGATAAGTACCTTGCATGCAATCCTTTGAAGGCATCATAATTTGAACAGGCAAATAATCTAAAATGACTTATTTTTGTGTTACTTCCAATTATTTTAACAAGTATTATGAAGACTCTGATATATATATATATATATATATATATATATATATATATATATATATATATATATATATATATATATATATGCCTATTTATATGTGTGTGTGTGTGTGTGTGTGTGTGTGTCTATGTCACTTTATTTATTTATTTATTTGACATTTGTTGACTGGGTTAGTCCAACTGAGCCATAGTCCTTTTTCAGCGGAGGCCCGGGGAGAAAAGATCCACAGTTAAACTACACAAATAGAAACAAAAATCAGTTACAGTACATTGTAAAAATGCATTAACATAAAATAATCACATGATTAATAAATCCAGTTAGTATATATATCCTAACATCAATATTATGCAAAGAACAAATCAAGAGAGTACATATCAAGCAACTGTACACACATAAATTATGAGTAAGGGTAGAAGAGACTTAGGGAGTTAGGTGAGAAGGGGTGCGGAGCAAGGGGTGATCAGTCAAGAAGGATAGTTACAGTGACAGACCCGAGTACTGTTTAGATAGTTTTTAGAACAGTTTTAAAACTATGTGGGTGATTTATATTTGTAATGATGAAAGGAAGTTTATTCTATGATAGGGCTAGGGAGTAGCTGTATAGGTTTTGTCCTCTTCTGGTTTTAGGCTTGTATATTTGTAGAAGGTTTTGTTCAGCCCTTTGAAGGGACCTTGGAGGAGAGTAAAGTGAGAATACAGAGGCAATGCTTGGACACAAGGTAGGTAGATGCAGAACAGAATGAATCCTTTGAAGCCGATGGGGAATTTACTAGCCAGTTGAAGCTTTTAAAAGCAAGACAGTGATGAGAGTTGTAGGAAAGATCGGCAGCAAATCTAGCAACTTTATTGTAGGTGGATTCTAGTTTTCTTGAGAGAAGAGTTTGAAGATTAGTGAGGATTTGAGAGCCATAGAGTAGGCTGGGGAGAAGGTAGGCATAGGACAGGGAGATTTTGGGTTTGTTAGATAGGAATTTGTTGTTCCTATAGAGGAGACCGAGTTTTCGTTGTGTTTTCTTTATGTTGCTGAGAACGTGGAATTCAAATTTGAGTTGGTCATCGATAATGACCGCAAGTAATTTAATGTGATATTCCACAGTGATAGGAGTGTTATTGAGAGATGAGATTGTGAAGGAAGATTTGAGATGGTTCATAGTTTTGGGAATGAAAAGCAGTGGTTTAGTTTATTTTGGATTTAGAATTAGTTGGTTCTTGGCAAGCCAGTTTCCTATGGATAAGAAGGATTTCTGTGTAATTGTATGAAAGTCAGAGAGTGTGTCAGCTATGGAAATAACTGTGGAATCATAAGCATATTGCACAAATGATGACTGTGGGCAAGAACTGGACAATTGGTTGGTAAATATATTAAACAGTAATGGGCCAAGGATTGATCCTTGCGGTACTCCCATTTTGACAGGTAGAGCAGAGGAAGTGGCAGAAAGCCATTTAACTGACTGAAATCTGTTGTTGAGGTAACTAGAGAACAAGGAAATAGTGGAGAAGGAAAAGTTTAGTTCACAGAGCTTGTTCAGGAGGATGGGTGAGAGATGGTGTAGAAAGCCTTTGAGAGATCAGGCATGAAACAAGTTTATTTTGGTCTCAGGCTTGTGAAATAGAGTTGATGAAGGAAATAAGGGCAGTGGAGGCACACCCACACCCTCCTGCAAATTATATATACCAACTCCAAGATTGTATTCGCACTACAGTGGGGAAAAGGGTGAATTTTCTGATCCTCACTGTATTGTGATCTCCATTCAAAAGCTACAAGGGTCCAAAAAATTTTGTTTAATATCCGCAGCTATTTTTTTTGGTGTATTGAGTTTTGAGTTTGTGAACGTTTGTTGTTGTGCTGTTTCCGTGTTGTCTCATTGTTTTTAATTTTGGTCATATGTTAATTCGATAAACTGAAGGAGACCTATATAAACATACATACATACATACAT
>NC_056735.1:516676828-516681828 GCF_019279795.1 Protopterus annectens
ATCATATGATATACATATTTCACTGTGCACATCTGTGGTAGCCCTATTATTTTATATTAATAGACAGTAAAACAATGGTTACTTTTACAAAATGGTAACCATATGACACCCATCATGTTCAACTTCACATTTATGCTCTCTCTTCAAATGTTTATATCTATATATATATATATATATATATATATATATATATATATATATATAATTCATGGACTTCAAATCAGAAGACCTGCTGTTCAGAAATGTTGACTATCCCACACACGTACTTCTATGTGTGTGGTTTCAGCTCCTACTGTGCTGTCCTTCGTATCTGCTTTTATGAGCTGATTTTGGAAAGCACCTTCTTGGCTTGAAACATAAATGAGTCAGACCAATAAAATAGTTTTTTCCCAGAAGTATGGGTGAAGTAGCTTTGTCTGTTTTTTATGTATTGTGAACTGTTCCCTGAAGCAAACCTCTTAATGTCCATTGCATGCCTGCCATGTTTCCTTTCCTAAATAATATGTACTTACCAGTTAATAATTATCTGTGGAAGGGAATGCCTTATTTATGTTCACTGCTTCAAAGACAGTATTCTGCTGAATAGTTTCCTTGTTTGCATTATGCAGTTTCTGCTGATTTTCTCAGTAGAGAAGAGATCTGTGTAAAACTTTACTATTGAGAAGATTCAACTTCTTGTGCTTACATGACAAAGAAATCATTGCATCCAGTACTGACAGTCATCATGCATCAGTCCCTCTCTACCTGATTTTTATCTTTCTGGGATGGCATGACCAAGTATAGATATACTGAATGCAAAAACCACGAACGCTATGTTTTATAGAGTTGTAATAAGATGTCGCTGTCACTTATTGTGCACATTTAGTGCTAACAGATTTTTACCACTTTGTGTTTATTCATGATGTACCCTATTACATGACCGGATGAAAAACAATATTCACAATAAATACTGTAAGAGTAATACTGTATATTAAGTATTATTTGATTTATCTGCCTTGTATATAATTCTACAGAGAAAAAGGTTTGAGATGGTTTGAAGGAGAATATAATTATTTGATTCACAAAAATTGTGAAACATTTTAGATAGCAAACTAACAGATATAAACAGCCCAATGTCTGATCCATTCACACTGTCAATAAAAAAAAGGCTGTTTATGGCTGCATAGCATAGGATACTAAATGAAAAAGAACAGGTATTAAGAGGGCTGCTATAGTAAAATGTCAAAAAAATTACAGAACAAAACATAATGTATATACTTTACGAGTGTAAGAATAGTAGATTTGGTAACCAAAATGAGACATGGTATTTCACTGGTGTAAAAGTAGCATATGCTATAGTACAAGCTTTACATGAATTAAAGACAAAATAGCAGTAAGCCTCAGAAAAATATGGTTACCTAACTACTTCAAGCTACAACCACCATAAAACAGTTCTTAAAATGGCCATATCTGGTTGACTATGCATTCCCTCACCACTCTCTTCCTCCTGTTAATACCCATCTCTTCTTTACATTTTACACCTTACTAACTTCTTCTTACCCACTTTGCTTCAGTCACAACCTCCTGCCTCTATAATTCAGGCCTCTTTTCTCCTACCTACCTCCTATCAGTAAGTAGATAGTTTCCTGACTCTCTACAGGCTACCTAACAATTCAAACCTTGACCTCCACTATACTAACTGCAATCCTAAATTCACAGCTCATTTCCTAACACTTACTCCTTCTAACTCCTCCCCCAACATAATCCTACTAACTGGCTTTTCCTACCACCTTTTGCAATCCTTCAAGCTTGTGACACTCAAAGAACATTACTTCATGTCTTCAGTATACGTTACTTTTTAAAGCTCTGTTAATAACACTATTGGCGATTAACTCTTACTTCCCTCCATTATTGCAAAAGCATTTGATAATCATTACTCTTTGTACTGCTTTGTTACTGAAGTTTGTAATCTTCTTTTTATCTGTTGTACATTGGAGGTTTTTTCCCCAGGCCTTTGCTGAAAAAGGGCTATTGTACATTGGAGTTTTTTTCCCCAGGCCTTTGCTGAAAAAGGGCTCTGTCCAAGTCGGACTATCCCAGTCAACAAATGTCAAATAAATAAATAAAATATGGTGAAAAATGCAAAATAGACTATGAAGCAGTATTTATTTTATTTTATTTTACATTTGTTTACCAGGGTGGTCTGACTGGGTCTACAGAACCCGTTTTCATCAGAGGCCTGGCGAGAAAAGCTCGGCATACAGTACAATATAAATACAGTATAATCCAATACAGTACAAATTACATTAAAAATACTATACAAAATAAGTTGAAAAAACAATGTTACAAGATGTTGCCATATATTACTACACATCTAGAAAATTATATAGAGTTAAAACATTACAGACAATAATAGTCACTCTCACCATACATGCTATAGATAGTGTCCAAAAAATAGTACATAGGTAGCGCAATGTGTGACATTGACTTTTATAGTACATGAAAAATAGAATGTTAGTTTCAGTTAGGAAAATAGCAGCTAGAAAGTTAGTGATGCAGATACATAGTGAGAGAGAGATAAGAAGAAAAGCAATACAGTCTGAGCAGTAGCTTAAGGATATGGTATAGAAACAGAGAAGGAGTTAGAAGAGCCTTAGGATCTTGTAGTCTGTGAGGGATTGAAATGTGACAGAAGAGGACGATGAAGCTAGTGTGGAAGAAGATGAAGACCTGAGCATTAGACAGGCTTTATGCAGGAGCAGAGCTCATACCTCTCAACATCTTAGAGTAAGAAATCTGGATAAAGCCATAAAAAACACTTGTACGAACAGAGACAGTTTTGAAATATTAATCTTATAAACTTAGAAAGTTGATAAAATAACTGGTTTTGCATTAGCATGAACCTTCTAAAGGGTATGAAGTCTAAAATTCAAATGTCTGCCATTATTTTCTAACTTCAGTCTTTAATGATTTGTCACAAATTTGCCAGAAAACCGCAATTTTATGAAAAACGGACCAAATATATAAGGCAAAAATTTGGACATTCTGTGAAAATCTGTACAGTTGAGAGGTATGAGAGCCATGTATTTTTGAGATGATATTTAAAGAGGCTTTGAAACGGGTTAGGCCAGGCATAGACCTGGTAGCTAGAGGTAGTGAATTCCAAAGTACAAAGACAAAGTATGAATGCAGAGAGTGACCTGGTTTTCTTGTGGGTGTTGAGATAGCTAAGAGATTTTTGTCTTATGATCACATAGATCAATTTGGTGTGTAAGGTGTGGCTAGACTGGATAGTACAGGGCAGACAGTAGTCTTGAAAATAAGGTTGCGCAAGGTGGATAGTTGAATAAAGGCAAGTTGGTTGGGGAGTTCAAGCCAGTTTAATTCTAGGAGTGGTTTACAGTGGTGTGTGTGATATTTACAGTTTGTGGCAAACTTTGCAACTTTGTTGTAGCACTGTTCCATCTTGCTTATGGTAGAAGTTTGTAAGTTAGTTAGGGGCACCATAGAGGTAAGTAAAAATGTTTTTGCAAGGGTAGTTTTGGTTGCTGCAGTAAAGAAATGTTTGTTTCTATATAAAAGTCCCAGATTTCTTTATATTTTGCTGTATATGGGGTGAAATTAAAGTGTATTCTCAATGATAATGCCTAGAAGTTTGGTTTCCTGCACTATTTCTATGACAGTGTTGTCAGATGCAGGGATGTTGAAATGATCATTGACAGTGGAGGTATTTTTGGGATGAAACAGTACTAGTTTTGTCTTCATTGGATTAGGAAAGAGTTGGGCATTTCTTAGCCAGGATTCGACTGCAGTAAAGGACTGTTGAGTTTTTGAAAGTAGTTCTGGTAGTTATTGAGCAGTACAGATTATGGTGGAATCATCAGCATACTGAATGAGGTTTCCAGAATGAGAGGCAGTGTGAAGGTTGTTTGTGAAAATGTTAGAGAGTAGGGATCCTAGGATGCAGCCTTGAGGGACTCCAGTAGGGTTGCTGAGCAAGGGTGAGAGTTCATTTGACCATTTCACTGCCTGTTTACAATCCTTGAGGTAGCTGTGAAACCACTTTACTGTGTTATGTGCGAAGCCTAGGTTAAACAGTGTGTTCAAAAGTAAGGGGTGAGACACTGTGTCAATGGCCTTGGAGAGATCAAGGAATACTGAGGCTGTATAGCATCCTGCATTTCTGGCCTTGTTCATGTTGTCTGTAAAAGATAATAGGGCTGTGGCTAGGTCGGAAGCCATGTTGAGTTTTGGCTAAAAGGTTGTTTTGCAATAGATATTGCATTACCTGCTGATGGTGACAAGATGGATATAGGATGGAAATTGGATGGATCAAAAGAGTTGTCTTCTTTGTGGATGGGGTGATGTGAGATTGTTTCCATATGGTAGGTACTTTTGATTCAGACAAAGACCTATGTATAAGGATACTGACTGGGTAGGCGATTGAGTTAGCAGCCAGTTTGAGATAGTGTGGTGGAAGATTGTCAGCTGAGGTAGAGCATGGTTTTAGTTTTTGTAGCAATTTCTTAATGGTGTCAGTGGGTATGGGCTGAAATGAGAATAGGGTATGTAGATATTTTGTTGAGTAGAGGGTTAATAATGATAGGGTTAGAAGTAGTTGATAGTCTGGGGTTGGTGTCTGAACAGGTTGAAGGGTGGGGGTGTCCAGCATTAGGGGTGTTACTTAGTAAGTCCGAAATTGATTTTATTAAGTGCTTGTTAAAGTTTTTGGCTATTTGTGATGGAGGGGTATCAGGTGATAGGGTGTACTCTCCATTTCTTCTAGGGTTAAGTAGAGATTATATGGAGTGCCAAAATTTGCTGGGGTTGATTTTATGCTGGAAATGAAGCTGGGAATAATATGACTTCTTATCTCTGTTGATTAGCTTTGTCACTTTGTTATGTCGTGTTTTGAAATTAACATGATTTTGTTAATTTTTGTTTTGTTTCCAGGTTGACCAGGCTAGGCCCCTTTGCTTCATTATGTCTTTACATTCCTTGGAGAGCCATGGTGCCGAGTT
>NC_056735.1:516686828-516764328 GCF_019279795.1 Protopterus annectens
TTGACATCATAGGCCCTTGTGGTTTTGATGCCTGTATATTCATTTGGAATGACAGGGGGGTCTACAGTTGTTTGTTACAATCTCCTCTGACATCTCTGGGGAAAAATTCTGACTACAGAACAGTAGAATTGTTAGTGGAGAAGACAGGCTTCTTTAATCAGTGCACTCATGTTACTGCACCCCCAGGTACCAATATGATTGCATCATAATCCATGTGGGTATAAATGACCTGAGATATACCTCACTGGACTATATGAAAAGAGTCATAATGGATCTCTCAAAATATGTGTCACAGATAGGTATGAGCCTTGCACTGAGCAGCATGCCACCTTCACCAAGGATGATGCTGCAGTATGAACATAAATGATTGATTTTAATAACTGGCTTAGTTTCTGCAGTAATTCCAATAGGATCCATTATCTGTTAGAATAGGAGAACATGGTCAAAAGATCACATTGCTTTGCCAAGGATGGGTTGCACTTGTCTCCAATAGGCATTCAGATACTGGCTAAAACTTTATTCAAACCCTTAGAGCCTTTTTAGGCAATGACAAAAAGACAAAACTACCAACGGGGTGAACACGTCTACAAGAAGCCTTAAGGTCTTACAGCTTATCTTTTGGAACTTAAACAAAAAACTCCACACTCTTCAAGCTCTCCTCACTCTGGAGAATGTAGACATTTGTGCTATGACTGAGACTTAGTTTAAAGCCATAGAAAGTACTCCAGAAGTGCAAGGCTACAGTGCATTCCACACATTTAGACCAACAACGGCACAGACTGGGGACAAAGATGAAGGAGTTTTGATCTATTTTAGTAACAAAAATACCTCCAGATTGGTTAAACAGGATGATACCATGAAGCTCATCTATGTGCAAGTCACCATAGGTAAGATTCTTCACTACATCATGGCTAGTTACAGGTCATTGTCTATATCCTTAGAGTGTCATGACTCTTACTTAAACCTACTAGATGTGCTCACCATCCAACTATGCACCCTATTTTTGGGTGAGTTTAACTACCCCTCTGTAGTCTGGGAAATATACACTGCCTCAAACTCACAGACATAATGCTTCTTGGACTTTATTAACACAAATTCCCTGGAACAGTGACTGCATGCTGCAACCAGGCGCTCAAACATACTGGATCTGTTGCTCTCTAATATGTGATAGTGTTGCAATCATCCTCCATGTCACTTCCTCACTAGTGAGGTTGGATCACAAAGCTGTCTCATTTGAAATAAAAATCAACCCAGAAAATCCAACTAAACCAGTAACATTTAGGAACTGTTAAAAGGCAAATTACATCCTATTAAATGACAGTTTATCAAAATTCAAGGTCACCCCCAAGCCCAAAGACCACAGTTACCTATGCAGACTTACTCACAAGGTCACTATGCAAACATGCGAATTGCTGCATAGAGGCTGCTGTAGCTATCAGAAGTAATCCCAACACAAACCCTAAAAACAAAACCCACTGATGGAATCATAACCTAAACAATGTAAGAAGACAACTCATGGCCAAAATCAGAAAAAAAAAAAAATGTCTCAAAGTCAAATGCTCACATACACAACTAAACAAGAATCAAAGAGGTCAAATTAAGTCCAACAAGGCCAACTAGGGGGTCAGTTTAGCCTCGAAGGCTAAAAGCAATCAATAAGCTTTCTTCAGATATGGCCAGAACCTTAGAAGTAACACACAACGGTGTGCTGACCTGATGGTGAAAGGTGGCATCTACACCGATCAGGGTAGCATTGCAAATCTACTAGCTGATAAATTCAGCTCACACTTCACTGTCCCACTCCCCCAGCTCCACCAGGTAAAATCCCCTTCAAAATACATCCCCCAGCTACAAGGAGGGACCAGGTTCTGGCAGCAATCCCTAAAGCCAAGAACACCACCTCCAAGTGTCCCGACAACATCCTATGTTGCCTCCTGAACAGTCTAAAGTATATCCTTTCAGGACCCCTTGAGGCACTCTTCAACTACAGCTTTGTACAGGCTACACTCCAAGTGAATGGATGACTGCAACAAGTTATTCCCCTCCACAAGGGCAGACCATTAACTCACTCAGAAAACTACAGACCCGTCAGTCTAACAAGCAAAGTCATGGAATGAATTATCATGGAAATGATAAACAATGACATTGTCAACCTACAGACACTGGACCCATCCTAATTTGACTTTGATAAGGGAAGATCATGACTACTTAACCTGGTAGACATCTTTGAGTGGGTCATCATGGCAATGGATTAGGGTAAAACAGTGCATACTGTGAATCTGGACCTGGCTAAGTCACTTATTGAAAACCACATCCAGGAAGAACTACAACCTTGTGACAATAACACACTTTATTTAGCACTTTCATTAGCATATAACAAATGACTTCATCAGAATAAATCCACTATGAATCATTGTGTTTAAATTGTGTTTAAACCAAGTCACAAGACTTAGAAAATCAAATCAAAACCCAGCATCAATTAATATATTCGAAAACTAATTAGACACAAATACAAAAATTTACTTAACTATGTTTCCTTTCCTAAATATAAAATAAGAAATATTTTATACAAAAAACAACATTAATGATGTTTAAAACTACAATAAAAACAACATATAAATATGTTTAGTAAAATTCTTTTACATAGCATTCTAATATATCACATAAGAATGCAGTTTTAAATAACTAAGACTAATATTATCATTCAACTCATGTTTACATGAGCGTTCAGTCTAATTTGCCAACAAAGTTCCTTAAAATCTAAAATGTCTTCCCATGATCTGCCTCTGGGATCTTAGGGTACTTTTTCAATTACTACAAAATTAAAACTGTGTGCGGGATTCTTTTATATGTGTCTGAATAAAGCACTGTTAGTATTGTGATTTCTAATATCCCTTGCATGCTCATAAATTCTTTCTTTGAGCTTTCTCTTGTTTTTTTCCAATATAGAAACCCTTACATTCAGAACACAAAGCAGAGTAATCTACTCCTCGAGTGTTACAAATATACTTCCCTGATATTCTTATATAGGTGTAGTTGATCTTGATTTTATCAGTGTGTTTGATCAAACAACATTGGGCACAAAACCCACATTTTCTCATACCAAAAGATCCATTTTGATGGGGGACAGTACCCTTACTTTAAAACAAATTTTAAAAAAGTAATCTCCCTCTTGAACACCAACCATGGTCTAGCTCCCAGTTTTTCTAACATTCCTTCATACCCCTGAAAAATATGCTAATTTTTAGTTAGAATGTCATATATACTCTGATGGTCTACTGAAAATCAGATGACAAAAGAACACTTATAGTCCTTATTATAGGTGTTACGCTGGAGTAAAGACGTTTCAGTCACACAAATAGAGGAAATTCTACTGTTGTTATTTAATAATGGTATAATAATTCCTTTCTCTCTCTTAGTATAAATTCCTCTAAATAAACTCTCTATCAAATCAGATGGGTACTATCTAGATCTAAGCATCTCCATGAGCTCACTACATTGAAAAAGAAAATCACCATTTTTAGTTATCATTCGGGCAAGTCTAACTAACTGGTCCTTTACTAGGCCTTTTTTCACATGTTGGGTGATTACTATGGTAATGTAATAAACTATTACTATAGTAGGCTTCCTATAAAGATCACTAAAAATATGAATTGGACTCCTTTTTAATCACCAGATCTAAGAAGTTAATACTGTCAAAACTGTAGATATATGTACATTTAAAAAAATCAGGAGAACTATTGATGTAGGACATAAATTCTTGAACACCTTTAACATCTCCAGTCCAAAGAAAAAAACAAATTGTCTATATAACGTAAATACAAACTCGATCTGTGTGTATAAGGGGAGGTGAAAAGAAGCTTCCTTTCCCACATTAACATGACAATATTTGCAAAAATGGGGGCAGAAATGACCCCCATTACAAACCCAGTTTTCTGGAGAAAATATTGCCCCTCAAAAAAGACAAAATTATTTTTAAAACCACTTCCATATGTGTAACAAGAACAACTACCTGGTCGTTGTTGAACAATAAACTATCATATAGGAATTCCTCAAACCATTCAATACCCAAAACATGTAGAATAGAATTATAGAGATTAACCACATCAACAGTTAAAAATATTGTTCTTTCTTTATGTTGTAAGTTGTTAAACTTACTTAGAAAGTGCCAGGAGTCTACACGTATATGTTCCTCTCCTTTCAAAACTTCTTTGAAGGCACAGTCTATGTAATTTCCTATAAACTGTGTCTTTGAACCATTGGCATTGACAATTGGTCTCATATGAAGGTCTATCCTGTCCATATGTATCTTTGGAATTCCAAAGATACAAGGTTCCCTAGGAAATTTAACTTGTAAAAAGTCTAACAGACCAACATCAATTAACCCAATGGCAATTTTGTGGTCCAAGATGTTAAAACCTTTAGATATTTCTTCGTTCACCATACCATCCAATAACAAAGCATTTATTCTGTTGTTTTAGCCTTGTTTGGACATCACAACTACCCCTCCCCCTTTATCAGGTTTCATAACCCATATACATTTGTCTCTACATAGTAATTGTTTGATGTTTTTTGAAAAAATGTATGATTTTGACTTCAGAGCCCTATTTAAGAGCAATGGTATTTTTCAAAACTTATCTAAAAATGAAAGAAATTTATTGGTGAAACTATGTAGTGACAAATTTGTATGAGTTATGAAACCTGACAAAGGGGGAGGGGTAGTTGTGATGTCCAAACAAGACTACAACAACAGAATAAATGATTTGTTATTGGATGGTATGGTGTACGAAGAAGTATCTAAAGGTTTTGTTAACATCTTGTACCACAAAATTGACATTATGGTGCAAGACTTACATGATCAAGGGTTAATTGATGTTGGTCTGTTAGATTTTTTACAAGTTAAATTTCCTAGGGTACCTTGTATCTTTGGAATTCCACATAAGGGCAGGGCCGACCCTCCTATGAGAAAAATTGTCAGTGCCAATGCTTCAGAGACACAGTTTATAGGAAAATACATAGACTGTGCCTTCAAAGAAGTTTCAAAAGGAGAGAAACATGTATGTGTAGACTCCTTGCACTTTCTGAGTAAGTTTAACAACTTACAATACAATGAAAAAACAATGTTTTAACTGCTGATGTGGTTAATCTCTATAATTCTATTCAACATGTTTTGGGTATTGAATGGTTTGAGGAATTCCCACGGAATCTGACTGAGCATTCCACATTTTCTCTAGTCAAGCTGCAGGTAGTAACGTCTGCCATCCAGTTTGGAGAAGCCACAATCTTTTAGAAACAGATATGAATGACTGGAGCTACTCTGATCGTTAACAGTCAGATGAACTTTGTTTGAGGTATCAGTTGCTATACAGTCACAGTCTGAAAAAGTGACAACTTGCTCATTTCCTAGGATGGGATGTTGTGCTCTTGTTCTGCTTCGGAAATTGTTTCAGATTATATTCACATTTGTAAAGTCACATCTTGATATAGTATAAGACATTTTTCATGTGAATTAATGGGACTGATGGTCTGTCTTGAAGGTGTTCTGGCTTTAGTGCATCTTAATAATCAGAGTGGATCTTACACACACACACACACACACACACACACACACACACACACACACACACACACACACACACACCCTTACCTGTAGTAGATCTCGTAGCTGCAAACCTGCTCCAAATCCCCGTCCACACATAAAATCCATAGCTGCAAACCATGCCCGTCCACATCACGAGATCTTCCCTCGACGAGACTGCAAACTCCAGACTGCTGACATTGCAGTCCGACTCCAATAAGTTTCCCAACAAGTTTCCAGGACAGTCTATTGCAGTTACAACTGCATAGACTTCTGGGATCTTGCTTTTACATGTTTTCCAGTCCGGACTGCTGCTGAAACAGTCTGCGCATGCTCCAGACTGTCTCAGCAGCAGTCTGGACTAGTGCGCATGCGCGAAAGTCCGCGAATTTTGAATTTTTTTTTTTTTTTATTTTATTTTAATTTCTTCATTTTTTACAGTTGAGGGGGCTGCAGTCCGGCAGTCCAATAGCACGGGCCGCCCTTGCTAGGGATATAATATCCTTACTGACCTCGCAAAGTATGAAACTGATTCAGTTAGTCTCAACTTACAAATACATGCATCTGGAACTGTCTCCTGCCTTCAGGACTATTTACACTGCCGTTTCTTCATAGTCTTAACTGATGTAAACTCTTCAACCTTAATTTCCACTGGAGAAAGTCAAGCCACAGTTTTAGGTAGCATGTGTGTGTGTGTGTGTGTGTGTGTGTGTGTGTGTGTGTGTGTGTGTGTGTGTGTACATACATACAAATATTTCAAGCAGGGGCATTGATACTCTTCTAGCTTGCCAATATACAAAACACTAGTTCCCATAATAAATTTCCAGGCTGTTCTTAAAAATATCTAAACTAGTACTTGCTTTAACATAGTTTTGTAGTCTGCTCCATGCATCAGCTATTCTGTCAGACAGCCAATTAGTACACTTCTCATTCATATACAATCTTCTACATAGGTTGTCTGATGACTCTCTAGTATTTTTTGATAACCTCAAACATTCCCAGAGGTAGTTATCTCTAAATGCCCTATATACCTGAATGTTGTTGTCTTTCGGCTTTTCCCAGTTAGGGGTCGCCACAGCGGAACTCCGGTCCGCTAATGATTGGCAGTAGATTTTCACGAATGCCGAGGTGCCAGCTCGACGTTCAACCTACAACGAAGGCACGCCTATTTACGCATGTTTTTTGAATGCCCACCCAACCGCGGGGAGGACATGCAGACTCCACAAAGAAGGCACTCCCCGCACTCCAGCCGAGAATCGAATGGGAGAACCTCTTGCTGTGAGGCAACAACGCTAATGCTGCACCACCGTGGAAGTGCCCTATATACCTGAATAAGATCTCCTATTGGATATCTATGAGACACTGTACAAGTTCAGATTTTTAGCCTTGCATAATAACTTAAATTTTCACATTCATGGATGCCCTTTGGTATATTTACACTGTACTCTTTTCAGTTTACTCATGCTATTTTCTTATAGGGTTTCCATATTGTTATTCCAAGTCAAAGTCAAGTCAAATTAAAATAAACTTTATTGTTGATCAGATGTATACAGCAGTGCAAACTGAACTACATTACATTGCTTTGGTCCCCGTGCAAGACATAACAATGAACACATAGTTTGATTGACAGCAAGACTAATGCACATACAGTAATAATTAAAATATTAACAACACATTCCATACTCAAGTTTGGATCTAATGTAACTAACAAACAATGACTTCATCCTTTCAGATTTCCTAGACTTTATAAATCTTTTTATACAACCTATAGTTCTATAACTATCATTAACCAATTGGTTGATATGATTAGAAAAAATTATAGCTGGATCTACCCATAAGCCCGGGTCCTTAAATGAGTCTACAGCTTCAATCATTGTATGCTGTAATACATACTCACCTTTCAATTTATGTCTAGCAAATCTCACATGCTTAGTTGTTGATGTATTTATCAGCATATTATTCTCCTGTCCCCAAATGGCCAATTTAGTCAAGTTATTTTGCAGACATGCCTTATATGTAACACATGTAATCAGTTTACCCAATTTCAGGTCATCTGTATATAGACTGTAGAATATCTCAGATGAAAAAGTTAGGTCTGAAAGATACAATCTAAACAAGTAAGGGCCTAGGACAGAGCCCTGTGCGACACCCTGACAGTAACCAAAAATTTCAGCTGTCTAGTTGTTGAATGATACTTGCCATGTCCTAGTTGTAAGCCATGCAACTATTCATCTTATCAAGAGCACATCAATACCTGTTTGTTCTAATTTACTGATCAGTGTTTTGTGTATGACCTTGTCAAACGCTGAAGTTAAATCTATATAAATTACACCACAGCACAATATTTCATTCATAGCTGTTATTATATTGTTATAGAACATCATATTACAGGTAGTAATAGATCTTTTTTCAACATAGGCATGCTGATATATGGTTTTCCATTTCTGACAATAACTTATCCAGTACTACCTTCATTATTTTTCCACAACATGAAAGTAGACTTAAGGGTCTATATAACTCTGTGTTTGTCCTCCTCCCCTTTCCCTTAAAGGCAAGTTTAATAAGTGCTTGTCTCCAATCTTGTGGAATCTCCCCATATTTATATGACCTAGTGAATATTAGATATAATGGTACTATAAGTTCTTGGTGAAGTGTTCTCAGGTCACTGTTACTAATTCCATCTCCTCCATGTGCTTTGTTTGGATCCAGTTTGTGCAGTTCTTTTTCAATATAATCTGATTCCAGTATCTAAGGTTACCTGGATGTCACTAGGACAACTTATCACACCTTTTGTGGAAACAAACTGTTTTACATAAGATTTTGCAAATATATCTGTAATCAGTTGTGACTGAGAATAAATTTTAGAATCTGCAAACAGTTTATCAATTATGTATCTATAAAAAGGTTTCCTATTATGCTCAATATCTTTATAGAAATGTTCTTCAAACTTTTCTTGATCTTGTCTCACACTATACTTAATCTGTTTGTCCAGCTTGTTTACTCCAGTTTTCAAAGTTGTAGTTCAATCTCTCTTCCATTTCTTATTATTTTTTGTCTCTCATATTAATCAAGTAGCTTGTTCTTATGGAAACATATCCCCCTGATGTTGTATGGCTAGATCTTGATGTTAAACATTTTTTTTGATTTTTTTGCACTCAAACAATTTCTCTTTCAATACTTTTCACATTCCGTCTGCAGTTTTTTTTTTCACTGAACACCTCACTCCAGTTAGTTTTACATAATGACTGTTTTGCTTCCACATAATCTATAATTAACCTTCTGTGCATCGGTTTAGATTTCAGTTTGGCAGAATTATCTAGCAACAAATTAACATTTATAACCCCATGATCACTGCATATCAATGGTGGTAAAACTTGACTTGAAGTAACAGTAATTTTTTTGGGAACACAAACAATGTCTAGTATATTCCATCCCCTGGTAGTTTTTTTACAGTCTGAAGCAATTGTTGTTCCTGAATATATGGTGTGAATAATTTCCTTACAAATGTTGTTGAATCAATGTTATTCCAGTCTGTTTCTGATAAATTTAAGTCTTCAGCTAATATTATTCTTCCCTCCTGTGTTTCATGGAAGAAATGTATGAATTTTTCCAGGTCATCTGCACTTGGCTTTGATAGTTTCTACACTCGAACAATTGTTACATGTTCCAGGGTTGTCTTTATTGTCACAGTTACACAGTCTATATTATTGGTGCTATCACTGAACATGTAATAATCACAGGTCTCATAACTATGTTTAATCCCTATCATAACACCTCCATTTGATTTTTTTGTTAGAATGTCTGTTACAGTAAAACATTTATACCCTGACAGAAATGGTTTTCAGTCATTGTTATTTAATCATGTTTCACAAACAATAACAACATCAATCTTGTGGGAACATAGCAAATTATTCAATAAAAAAATTATTATTAATGCTCCTAGCATTAAGAACCATCACAGATACATCAAATGGTGCTAAATGTGCACTGTTAAATTTTAGACTTGGCAAAAATCCTGCCTAGTGCTTGTCAAATATTGCAAAATATCTGCTGCAAAAATTATCTTTTCTGATCTTGACAAATACACGCCATCCTGTCTGAACACATGTAGTCAAAACTTGGCTTGGATGCTGTACCCTTTTCCATTTTTTTAAAACAGGGCATTTTTTTTTCCATGTAGGTATTTACCCAAAAAATCTTTTCATTCATGTTGACCTGACTACCCTTTTTATAAGTGATTTGTGAAAAATATGCAAGCTATACTATCTAAGAGGCCAGTCAGGGAGTCTTTGCAGATGAGATCATGTGTACCGACATGAATAAAAACAGATTCGTACTTCCTTACATTAAGGTGTTCCAAGGCTTGTCTCACATGTTCTGTTTTTGCTCCTGGTAAGCATAACCCTATTCAATGTTCATTATCTTCTTCACCAATATAAGTATCAGTTCCTCTAATAATTGAATCTCCAATTACAAGAATATATTTGCTGACAATCTCTGAAGAATCTTCAGCTTGTAATACAGTAATATTTGTTCTATCAATTGTTACAAAGGATAGATCTTCATCACCATGAGTCTTATTAATCCCACTGTTTTCATTGTGTATTCAGTTTTCATCCTGATGGCATTGTATATCCACAGCTTAAGTCATTTAGCCAACATCTGTCTTTCTCGTCTTTTTTCTTACAGTAATGTTCTTCAATCCTTCCACATTCAATTTTGATTTCTTCCTTTTCAACTGCCCCTTGTTTCTTTCTTCCACCTTCTCTTTCAAAAAAATTATACCTTTTTCTGCAGACTGAAGCTTTTCAGAAAAATATTATCAATCCCTGTAACCTCTGTCTTACATAACAATACAGTGCCCTTTTTAGTAAGCATTCTCTTTACTTTACAAACATTAATCAGTTTCATTTTCTTCCTTGTTATTTGTTGTGAACTTCTTCCTGTCTTTCTTTTTTTTTTTTTTGTTTCCTACTAAATAATCCAGATCCTCAGACTACTGAATACTTGCATCCAGAATTCCAAAGTTTTCAGGGTGTTCTGTTTGTTCTTTGCCTAACATAATTTATCTCACCAGTTCAGTCATTAATGTATGTAGCAACAGTTCTTCAAGCCATGCCAGTTGCATAAGTGCAATCATCATCATTAAGTCTAGATTTACTTCTAACAATGGTAAGCAAATCATCCAGCTTTTGACACGAGGAACACAGATCACCAGTGTTACCAGTGATTACCTTCAAATATGCATAGATATTTGTGCATTAGCAAATCATTAATAGTATACTCATTTAAAGAATCCATATTCAGCTTCAAATGAATAAAATATTGTAAAACAAAAGAATAATCAAAATTAGTAACCACAGAATTCCAAGAGAACTTAAACCAGCTTCAATGATAAAAATCTCACAAGTAATATACAACTAAATACTAAAGTAAGTATAGTAATGTTATTCTGACCGTACAAGTTCTGTAAGCCAGACAAAACCTTAATTCCTTTATGTATCGCATGAATATGTGCAGTAGCTTCTGCTCACTATAAGTCATAGTCACACTTCTTTTTAACAGTAATGATCAGTAAATCATAAACCAAGGTAGGATTATTTAGAGATGCTTTGGATTTTCCTCTCTGTAGTCTGTTTGATATTATAGCTGTCTAGGCCCCCTGGGATGGCTAGAGCTTGTCTGTATAAAACCTATTCCTTTCTAGCAACCAACAGTGAAATTAAAGGTAAAACAAAATATGAATCAATATAAATGTTGTTAACAAGCTATCCCTTCCTACCTACAAACAGTGAAAAACAGTGATAACATATAAATTCAAATAAAATTTCTCTTACTAGTCAACTCCACAGTAAATCACAAACTAAGGAAGGATTGCTTAGATCTGCTCTGGATTTTCCTCTCTGCAGTCTGTGTGAATTTATAACTGTCTAGGCACCTTAGGATGGCTCGAACTCGCCTGTCTAAAACCTATCTCTTTCTCATAACCATCAGTAAAATTAAAGGTAAAACAACAAAATATGAATCAGTGTAAATCTTGTTAACAACCTATCCCTTCCTATCAACAAACAATGATAAACAGTGATAACAATTAAAACATAAATTCAAATAAAACTTCTCTTACCAGTCAGCTCCACAGTAAATCACAAATCAAGGTAGAGTTGTTTAGATCTGCTCTGTGTGTTTATTTTTGCAAATAATGACCGAGAAAAAATATTTTGATTTTTTTTTTATGTGTAGAAGGACATAAATATTTCAAAGATGACTAATGGTCAACACTAGTAAATGAAGTGGAGTTGTGTACAAGGACAGAAAAAAGGAGGTCATTGTCCCCCTGTATTCATCCTTCATTAGACCCACTATAGAGTACAACACCCTGTTTGGTATGTACCTCACAAGATATCTCCAACAGAAATACCTCACTAAAGGAATCACAGGCCTAAAGCAAACGCCCTATGCTGACCATCTAAAAAAACTCCAGCTATACTCTGTGTGGCATATTGTCTACTCAGAGGCGATCTCTGCTTAACATACAAGGCCATGTCAAACCCTGAGCTGTTGGACATGCTCCACTTAAAGAAATCCCAATCCCTCAGAGCCACATGCCCCAGGGATCTAAACCTTGTCATCACAATGAACAAAACATGCTGGAGGGATAGGTTCCTGACCCAGAGACTCCCCATACTCTGGAACAGACTGCCCATACATGTCAAGCAGAGCGCCTCCTTGGCCCTCTTCAAAAGGAACCTTGACGATTGGATGAGAGATAGGAAATTCACCCCGGGGATCACGTCAGTCACCCTGCTAGACAGGGGTCCAGGGAAGTAAATACTATGGGAAGAAATTGCCAGGGAATTGTTATGGCTAGGCTTGTATAGGCCCTTGGGCCGATAGCCTAGTACCAACATATGAACCTATAATTGTATTTAAAGGTAAACATTGTTAACAGTATACATTTTATCAAATATGTATTACTGTATAACAATCTGAAAAAGAACAGTTAAACAGAGATGTTGTAACTCTGAATTAAATGTTTAGAACTGGGGCTTGGGATGTGGACTGGAATGTTCATTTCATTGTTCCTTTTCACATGTAAGATATGTGCAACATTATTTATATCTGAGCTATCTGTGCTACATACTGCATCTGTTTTGCTTGAGGTGAATGACTTTCCATCCTTTGAGGGACCTGTGCTGCTGGTACACTAGGCTTTCCTTCTGAGTTCATAAAAGAATTTAGGTCAAATACAAAGGTCGTTTTGATTACATTCATGGCACTACTGACCAAAATTCCATCTGCCACAGATGTGTTTACTTTTGTCCATTTAAAATAGTTGTCATCATTTCAGATTAAATCATCTGTTCAGTTTACAGAAAATATACATTTTTTTGCATTGACAGCAGCAGGAATAATCTTTTCCACCATGGTTAGTGAAGACATAAACAAATGTTGCACTGGCAAGCAAGCTGTCAAGTGAGTGAGGAAAAGCTGTAATTTAAAAGCTGTTATTCTGTTTTGCTAGCCTTATGTTTACATGCTCTTATTTACTATGGTTTATGTATCTGAGTTGAGTTCCTTCAATATTTATCTTGACACCAAATGAACTGTGAGTATACATGGTAATTAAAAAGCATTTCTATGATTTACACAGTTTTCCTGAGCCCTTAAATGGATTACATCAGTGTTTTACTGCACATACACTCCACTCCATCCTTTCCTACTATTCACCACACAGGCGTCTCCCAAAAATAGCAAACATATGCTCCCAGTTGTATAAAACTGCAATCAAAAGTCTGTAGATTGAAATTTGTCAAAAATCAATGTTTTATACAAAGAGACAAGTCCCCAGAATTAAACTGTCAGTGGCCGATATCCCCTTCATTTCTACATAAGAGGTACTGTTAGACTAAAGCAAATATATTCATTGTTTTCACTAAAAACAAATGTCTGCTTTCTATTCATCAACAAATTTTGAAATAAAACACACAAATTCAGTTCAGTTGTTCAGGAGAATGGAGAGAACACACTCACAAATACCAACATATACAATGACACACACATATGTACACATACATGTGTAGATGCACATTAATGAAGACATTAACCATACTGTAAATAAAGTTCTCTTATTTAATGCCCTGTTCAGTACCATCCAAACACACGAGCATATGTTTGAAATTGTTTTATATTTCTATGCTAGTATGGAGTTTGCTTCATATCATATTCATAGGAGAATATTACATTAAGTACCATGCAGTGCCCTTTAAAGCCTAGTCAATAATTTGAGGTCAGATTCAAACCCTGTACTTTGTGCCTATGAGGTAAATACCTTAACCATTATGCCAAACCCATTCTGTTTTATAGAATAGTATAGGAAATATTCATTTCACTAGATAGAAATTCTACATAAACTAAATGTTATTTGCTTCTATTTAGGAAACATGCTCAACATTATTATAGAAATGCAAAACATCTTCTTCTTCCTCTTTTTCTTTCGGCGGTTCCCGTTAGGGGTTGCCACAGTGGATCACCCATTTCCATTACTTCCTGTCCTCTGCATCTTGCTCTGTCACACCGACCACCTGCATGTCCTCTGTCACCACATCTATAAACCTTATCTTAGGCCTTCCTCTATTCCTCTTACCTGGCAGCTCCATCCTTAGCATCCTTTTCCCAGTATACCCAGTATCCCTCCTTAGCACATGTCCAAACCAACGCAATCTCACCTCTCTGACTTTGTCTCCAAACTGTCCTACCTAGGCTGACCCTCTAATATACATATTCCTAATTCTGTCCATCTTTATCACACCCAGTGCAAATCTTAACATCTTTAACTCTGCCACATCCAGCTCTGACTCCTGCCTTTTTGTCAATGCCACCATCTCTAATGCAAAACATCTATTAAAGTAAGAATTGCCTTATATTTTTGTTCCATTTTTATAAAATTGTGGCTTTCTGTGAAATTAATGGCAAATCATTAAAGACTGAAGTTAAAAAATAATGACAGACCTTTGAATTTTAGACTTCATTCCCTTCAGAAAATCCATGCTAATGCAAAACCTGTTATTCTATCAACTTTCTAAGTTTGTAAGAGCAATATTTAAAAATTGTCCCTATTTGTGCCACTTTTTTCGTGGCTTTGTCCAGATTTTTATTCTAAAAGGCTGAGAGGTATGGTTGACAATGATCATCTGTGGAACTAAAATGCAGGTGAAAATTTTTCATACATGCTTCTCCTGTCTATTTGTGACCTGACCAACGTAAAGTGACATACAGCAAAGATGAGTACAGGGTGTGTGGTAATTGGCAACTGTTCAACAGTGGGGTCTTCAAAAAGATTAGGGCTGACATGATAAAATACATACTTTTAGAGGTGACTTATGTTATGATTGAATTCAATTACTGTGAATCCAGCCTCACTATACAGAAAGCATCAAAAGGCCTATATGTTGGCAGTTTAGATTCTCAAAGCCTAATATCGACGTAAAAGATGGAATTGCGTGAAATGTATGTGAAGCATGTGAGACAACCTAAATAAATAAAGAAAGAAAGAAAGAATTTTGTACATGGTCTTTCTTCTCCTGGATTCCTGCATAAATAAATGAAAAATAAAAAAACTGTTGAAATGTATCAATACTCTGTTAAATGAACAAAGCATCATGCAGACCCAAACCATGTAGTACTTGCCAACTTGAAGTCTTTTGTGCTACACCAGTGAGTCTCACTGCGAGTCCTGGTGTTCCTGTTTTCTTTGTTTATAATATAGACATCACTGTGTACTGCTGCCTCCTACTGTGTTTCTTGGTTGTCATTTGAGGTTTGTATTATGACAGTTTGATGGTCAGCATATTATAAGCTTTTTGGTTCTTTCTGTACGATGATTTGGAATTTTAGTCATAGGATTCAAATTTAACATAGGACCTTTTCAAAACTGGCAATTTTGAAAAGCATGATGTACTGTATTTGGAAGAGGGCAACACACACACACACACACACACACACACACACACACACACACACACACACAGCTACGTGCATGGAAACACACACACACACTTGAATGAAAAGCATAGTTTAGAACACTTACTCGGGTGCAAACAAGTATACTGTGGAAACATACCTCTCAATCTGGAAACATCAAAAATCTGGACAAGGCCCATGAAAAATAGGTACAAATCTGTATGCTGATTAGCATACACTTTGCATACATAATTATGTAACCCCGCCCATGCCAATGGAATTGTGGGATACCAACTTTCAAATGCAAACTGAAGAAAAGACAACCAAAATATGGCACCAGAGTCCCCCTGCAGCCATTCCAATTTCCCATTACCTGGTTATTTCTCCCCATTTACCATAAACACAAATGTGTGCATACTACTTTACTAATACAATGATTATTTGGATTTTATTTTTACATTTTACAGCCCAATGCACAAGCACCAATAGACATCTACTAAACAAAGCAACACAGTCTTACAACGAAAATAGACTTGGCATTAAAACTTCTCTGCCCTTGAAACTCACATTCATTGAAACAGCATTGAAACCCATACCACATTCAAATAAAATGCATTTGGCCAGTGGTGGATAAAGATTACTTTTGGGCTGTTTTCAAGTCATTGGCCCCTTGCATGCACACCATCCTGACTTTATTGAATTATATTCCTTGTATAATACAGAAAACTTGTTAGACAGAGCGTATTTTACATTTATTTTTTGAACATCTTTCCAGTAGGCTGTAGGCAATGAAACAAAAATGCACAAACCAATAATGACAAAACTGCCCAATTCAGAACATTTCCATCATAAACGTCTACTTCCACAGTGTCCACACCTACACCATAAATAGAATGACAGCAGTGTAAGCCATATGCATCTTGCACAGCTTCTTGTACTTATTTTCAATTTCAGTTTTTTGTTTGGGGGGGTACAAAAGGCCAAAAACCAGGGACACATTTTAAACATTGCTTGTATAATTTTGGAAAGTTGTTTTGTCCACAGTAGGCTCATTTCCCTGCATTCTGTAGAAATTGCAAAGCCTCATTAATGTAAAATGACATTTGTCATTATTTTCCCATGCAATCCTTCACAGCTAGTGTTACACTAACAATATTACCTAAGCAGTAATTCTGTTCAGTAATCTGTCACCCTTTCCATGAAAAAGAAAAGCTCCTCACACCATCCCTGAAACTTTCACTTTTGTATCTTCATACCCTCATATTCTTCCACAAACATAACTTTCTACTAAATGCTTTGGCTAATGAAACTATCCTAGCATAACTAGCACTCAATTATATAATTCTGTGGAGTGCCACTTAAAATGCAGTCATGAAGTGTCACTTCTGCAGAGTAATAAAACTATAAAAAACAGGTTTTATACTAGTCAACTTTGTAAAGGCCCTAAAGATTGTGGCAAAAGAGTTTCGGCTCAAGCAGTGGCCAAGTAATATGAAGACCCATCAACCACACAATAGAAAAAAAGTAATAAGCACTATTTTTAAAGCTTTATTTAAAAAAAGTATTTGCTACTGTACATACTGATACTGCACAGTTAGGACTGCTGCTAATTTTCCATGACAGTAGAAACTGCTTTGCTACAAACCTGATTTTTTTCTCCATTTGTAACAGCAGCTCTCTGCAGTGTGATGTATTAAGTTTATACATCTTCTTAATGTGCAGTGATTTCCCTGTTAATAATGTTTCTGCATATGAGCCATACAACTTACATTTTTACTACTTGGAGGTTCTCCATTCCCCCTAATAAAAGCGCTAAATGCTAGGATGACTGAACTTGTTTTCGAAATGGAAGCAATGCTTTCATACAACACAGAAAAGCAGAAAATACAGTGCTCCCATTAAAGGTACAAATAAATCTGCAGAAATGGAAACACTTAATGGCCTGCACTGGGAAAATTACTGTTATATGGCACACTGTATTAACATATTATCTATGCTTTCCTCAGAAAGTACTAGTTGTAAACTGTTGCTGTCTTCAATATTACATGTACTTTCAGTCATTTTCTGTGTACCATTTCACTTTACTAATTTTCACAGCAAGCACATTCTGCATTGTGGATAGAATGTAATATTAACACTAAGAACTGGTAGCTTATCTGATCGATATATTGCTTTGGTTCAAGCTGACATTTTTTCTACAAAATTTGAACCTACCTAGAATTAGTTTATTTTCTTACATATGAAAGTGCCACATAGTCAATATAGATCTTTTTTTGTCCTGCTTAGGAAAGAGTATCACACAGTCAATATAGCTCTTCTTTGTACTGCCTAGGAAACACAAAAGCAAACCTCTGTAACGACAGGTCTATATCCACCTAAACAGAATTCCCCCTGCCCACACCACCTCCTTTCACACAAGCGGCATGGTACCGCAATCTGTCATCAATGTTAATACCAGTCTCCCTGGCAACTGGTACTTCCAAACATTATAAATCCCCCATTTGTTGTTCTGTTTTTCGCATTCTCTTTAATCATATCTCCTGCTTCTTCTCCCAAACTATTGATTCCTAAGTCTTCCATACCCTTAAACTAAGGTATAATACTTCCAATGGGGGCATTTTCACACACACACACACACACACACACACACACACACACACACACACACACACACACACACACACACACACGCACACACGCACACACGCACACACGCACACACACACACACACACACCCTTCCTTTCTGAACATAATGAAATAGGTTCCTTACTTCTCAGTTTCGCTTGCATTGCATAGCCAGAGCGAGCCTTCTAAATAAATCCACAAACAGCCAGGCCCAGGAGCGATAATAAATCCACAAACAGCCAGCGAGCCTTCTAAATAAATCCACAAACAGCTAGGAGCGATAATAAATCCACAAACAGCCAGGAGAGCCTTCTAAATAAATACTTTCCATTCTCGCCGTTCTCGCTCGCAAAGCATTTGAACCAGAGCCAGAAATACATGCGCGAGCTCAATTCCAACAGGCTGGAAGCCCTGATGGAGCTGATGACATCACACACGCGATAACATCAGCTCACAAAGTGGGAAAAATAAAACAAAGTGTGAAAAATAAAAAAAACAAAGAAAAAAAATCGCAAATGAAAGAATCGCACCCTATTATTTGGACCCCAAAACTCAGTAAAAAACGAGTAATTCAGGACAGTTGGGAGGTATGTGTGGAAAACATTTTATTATATAAAACATAATGCAAACCACATTGTGAAATGTTTATTTCCTGCGATTCATTACTCAAAGACAACAGATATTATATAACCACCAACATGCTGCTGATGAGACTTGCAAATTGTAGGCATGTATAACCATCATTGGATACACTGTGCTACTCTAAACTTCAACTAGATTGTTTACAGGATCAGCAAATGTGATCATTTGGTAAGGCAGATGTCTCATTTATTCAAAGTAAGCTTTGTGCCTTAAGTGGAATTCCACACAGATAAAGCATTTATACTGGAACATAACATTTCAAGTGTGGAAAAACGAGTTCTGTAACATATGAGTGGTTTTGCATTTTACCAGCATTGGCTTGTTTCAAAGCTAATACCGACAGGCTTTTTATCTTGACTTATTCATGCTGAGATAATATCAACAGACTTAAAGCTTTCATGAAGAATTAAGGGATCAATGTGCCACAATAATTTGCAATAACAGGCAGAATCAGGGATAAGGGTGATGTACTTAGAAAACACAAGGATTTTATAATTAACTTGAAAGGAGACGTGTTTAGAAACCAAGATGAATCTCCTGAATGTTTCAGTATGCAGTCATGCTGGGACCACACAGGAGTTATGTGTAAAATCAGAAAGTGAATGTATATAAGAAATTTTAGCAAAAAGTAAAGGGCAATCACTGCCTATATAAGCAAGTGTTATATTTGGGTCTACAAAAATGATTCCTCTCATTAATAGATATGAGACCTACTTAACAAAAAGGAGCACAAACTTGTCACCAGACCTGGAAAAGATGCTGGCACTGTGTAAATGTTTATATAAACAATGGTTTGCAGTTTGCTACTTTTGGGAATGTAAGTGGAGTTGTCAAAAATTCTGCAGTTTTCAATAATTTCAATGGTGACAATTTAGCTCTAGCCATCTCCATCACTAAGTAAAATTATTTCACTGGCAACTGTTCCAATGTTATGACATTCAGAACATGGAAATGAAAATCTTGTTCTCTATGGGAAAACTTAAGTCCTTCTGTGCCCTTCTTCACCACATGGCAGGACTGGTAGCAAAGGTTAAACATTCAGTAATGGTTGGAAAAGTAGATTCATTGAGAAAAGACTTAATATAGGGCAGAACAATTTGCATTTATCAGCACTGCAGGAATCACAGTGCATGCAGTAATTTAAGGTCTGGCTTTGCTCTAATATAACAGATTAAATAACTTCATGTTTTTTGTTTTATTATTTAATGTTATTATGTGTCACCTTATCCTGAGTCTGCATGCAGAAAGACATATACATACCCATTAAAATGTATACTAAATAAATCAGCTGTAGATCTGCACCAGTTTTTTAATTCTAATACCATAACAAGTACTTTTACTCTGTTACAGTTCAAAGATGTACTCTGCTAGCTCATTTAATAGTGTACCTATAGAATAATTATGTGATTCACATTATAATCATGACGAGGGCAGGGCTTGCTGTTACATGAAACAAAGAAAAAAGTCTGCATATTTTGATTGAAGCAATTTTGCTTTTTGTTTAATTTTGCAAATGTACTTAATCCTTTGCTAGGGATGAGAGTAAGCAGAATTCAGTCCAGCACATTCCAAACCTCATATGATGTCAGGTAGCATAGTTCTGCTGGAAAACTTTCTGGTTTGTTACAGCCTTGAAAATTTTCGAAACATATACCACCTACCAGCAAATATGTTACTATCCTGTGTCACTTTCATAAGCTGAATCACCTCTGAGCTGTTAAAGACAAGAATGGGATGATGGAGTAACTGTTATTTTCATGAATATCAAGTAATAAATAATAACTTTGAATAGATATTGAGCTCATGTAAGACTTGCCCTATTTCTTCAGAAACTGTATCCCGGCTATGTAAGTAGTTTAGTGAGATCCTCAATATGTGACTATAACTTTCTTGTATTTTTAATGCCTCTAACAGAGAAAGTTGAGTCAAATATCTTAATTTTTGCTGTTTACAAAACCCAGACCTGGAACTGCCAGTCAAAATGTATTTATACATTAATCAAGACATCAATGCTTATGCTAAATAGAACAGCAACTTATCTTGGTGTGACAAAATAATTATGCTGGCCTGGCTGTGTGATGTAGGGGGATAAAGCCCTCAGGTGACCTAAGTTTGAGTATGGTCTCAGCTGCTGGTAGGGCTAGGTAATGGCAGGGAGTCGTGAGCATCTGACGCCAGGTTTCAGAGACTAGAAGGAGGTCTGGTGGTTTCGGATGTTCAATCGTCACCAAGTGAATGTTTTCAAGGCACAAAAGTGGAAAGGCATGCAGGCTTGGCACTCTTAAGCTGATGGTGGTAGCTCTCATCATGTGTGGATGATCACTCAGATATGCACAGGGAGGCTCTCTCCCCATATGCAGGAGACCCTCCCCGAAAAAGTGAAATGAATGGACACAAGACCCCTGTGAGGCAGCATGATGATCAGTGGGCATAGAGCCAAACATAGCATAGAAAAAAATGTCACATCTAGTTTAAAATAAAAAGAAAAGTTCTGATGGCCTTTACAAGTCAATTGTAATTTACTAACAAATTAGGAGACCCTGCCCAAATGAAAATAGTGGAAACTAAGGAACTATGCCCCTGCATATAATCATTGTTGAGTGTATCTGTATGTAATATACAGACATTCTGGTGTCAGTGACTTGGTTCCTTGATCACAAAAGTGAGACATTTGGACAAAAGTGTACCTCCTCTCTGTCTCATAATTATAACAGGAGTAAATATTTTGAAATAAGATACTTTTAAGACACTCAGCATAACATAAATAGCCTCATCACTTTGAAAGGTATTCGGTATCAAGCTTGCAATTGAGGGCTCATGTCTCACATAGTCTGAAAGCCTGAAGATCCATAAGAAAGTATTTTATCATTTACAAATTCCAGCAGTTTGTGCTGGACACCAAATCACCTGAACCTCCGAAACGTAATGGGGGGGGGGGGGATTAAAAACTATAGTATAAGGTTAAAATTATAAAGGTGAGGCATTGATAGTATAACAGCAGTTCCAAAACACTGAGCTGTTCATATATTTATCTGAGCCTAGCTTACTGTTTGGATTAGAGGTGGCATGTGGAAAGGTGGGAATAAAGAAGTGACGTGAAAAACAAGATTCTCTAAGGAGGCATTGCTGATTTGTATGGCTGGTATTCCATAAAACATATTCAGAGTACTTCTGCAATTCAGGACTCAAAATAACTTTTTTATGTTCAAACACTCCAGTAGTTCAGAATTCTGAAAGGGTATAATTACCAATATATTCAATGACTGCTCATACCAACAAATGAGAAACTGATGTTTGCATTTTAATGGAAAAATTACAGTTTAGTGAGAATACCCATCTTCCGTTTCATCAGCGCAGATCTGAAAACCTCTGAGAGAGCTTAGAAAGAAGCTACATTTACTGCAAATGTTGGTAGTATAATATATATGTATACAGTAGGGTCTCCAATGCCTGTTAAAAGCATTTTGTTGATGTAACAGCACAATGTTTACAGACACCTGGTATCAAAAACATTATTAAAACATCCAGATGTAATAACAAAAAGAGAAAGCTTTTTCACACATATTGTTAGAATTTGAAAAGTGTTGCTTAATATTCCATGTACTTGTTACAGTGCTACTAAATCCTACACATCTTTGAACCCAAAGGTGAAAATGAACCTGAGGATAAATCTTTCAGACCAAAATCACATAATTGGTGGGCCATTATAACCCTGTCATGCACATGCTCAAAGCAAAGCTTATTCAGCATTACAAGATGATACAGACTGAGACAGCATGTGAAAATAAATAAATAAAACATCTAAGGACTCTAGATTCCAAAGATTCATTTCTATTATTAAAAAGAGTACTTTCATCTCTTAACTAAAATAGACTTTATCAGTCTTAGTGTATCAGTTTTAAAATACAATTTATATTTACATTATTGTTGATATCTACAAAGCAAATAAAATAAATAACAGAAGTGCTATAACTGGGTGCTCTGTCTTTTGGAAGATATATTTATCTTTTTAGGTATATGTACCACCCCTTCTTTTCTGTCAACCATATAAAATACCCTCCAAGAAATTTTCCCAAATGGCATCTCCAAATGCCATGGGACTAGTTGCCAGTAAAATGAACAGACTGTTACATCACCTTATTCTTGATTTATCAGTAAATGACCCTACTAGATCAAGTTCTCATTTTTGCACGTGGTCAGTGTATCACGGCATCAGTGACAGTCATCTAGAGCCAAGATTTACACCAATGGGTAGCTAACTCTGCTACTGAAGTTCTTCCACACCACACACACCTATGGCCAGTTTAGAGTGTCCAATGTGTCCAATCCACCTACTGCATGTCTTTGGAATGTGGGAGGAAACCAAAGCAGTTGACGAAAACCCATGCAAACACAGAGAGTATGTGCAGACTGCACACAGAAGGTACCCCAACTAAGAATTGAACCAGGAAACCTTTTGCTGTGAGGCAACAATGCTATCCACTGTGCCACTGTTCTAAGATACAACAAAGGTGTTTTCTTATCAAAGTAATTCCAAATATCTAAAGTGATCATTGTCTGGTACTTCAGACCAATAAAACCTCCTCCTCCTGAAATTACTTTGGGCACACTATTTCCACGACATGAATGACATGTCCTTGATGATATAGACTGGTTCCCTTTATTCCTTCTACAGGACCACACCCTTTTTCTGACCACAGTAAATGATTATTCCATACCCCTCACACACTGAAAACAGACAGCTTAACAGTGCCCCCAGATTACTCCAGATAATAAAAGATGATAAAACAAAGAGACAATGCATAGAAAGCCTGGAATCAGAGACCACTTAATAACGAGTTACACCAAAGTTACCTTGCATACAGAAAGCTTACCAGGATAGTTGCCAATACAGCTAAATCTACACACAAAACAAGTAACTTTCTTTAGCAAACCTAAATGTTTCTGGAAAGAAAGAAAAATAAGTAACTGATAAGGCACATTACAAATCCTAGTCTAAATACCAATGAAATACCCTGTAATCAAAATCACAACTTCAAATAAGACTATAGGTCTTTTTTTAACAGATAGGTGGCACAGTGCTGTGGCAGATAGTGTTGTCACCACACAACAAGAGGTTCCCTGGTTTGATTTTCAGCTGGGGTGCCTTCTGTTTGGAGTCTGCTTGTCCTACTTGCAATGGTGAGGGTTTCCTCTGGCTGCTCTGATTTCCTTCCACATTCTACAGACATCTAGTAGGTGGATTGGACACTCTAAATTGGCCATATGTGTTAGTGTGTGGTATGGAAGAAATACTGCGGCATGGCTAGCCACCTGGCAGTGTAATCCTTGGCTCTAGATGACTGGCATTGTTGAAGTGACACCGTGAGCCCATGTATAAAAATGGGGCTGGGGATGGATGGAATACAGAAATTAACAGATACGTTTCCAACCTCTCTGTTCCTAAACATGGCCCAGCCATTGACATACCTTCACAGCCATACCACTGGCTGAATTTTCTACAACTTTCCATTTTTTTCAAATTTCTGTCAAAGAAACAACAACTCTTTTAATCTGTAAGATGTGATTTTATGAGGGTGTATACTGATGATATCAATATTAGAGGTAATTGACAGAAAGCAAAGTTCTGTAAGTATGCCATTGCAAAAGTGTAGAGAATGAATATTCTACAAAATAACTATCACAATTCTAATATCAATCACAGACTGAGAATAACAAGCAGTCTGTTCTGCTGGGGTAATCAGAAGATCTAATACTTTCTAAAGTAATAAAGCTCTTTTTGCACCACAAATATACATTGGACTTAGAAATATACCCACATGTCCTTTAAAAACAAGTGAACCAAAATAAAAAAAATAAACAATTTGAAGGTTCCTTGAATGGAGGAACAGAGGTTGGTTACTGCCTCTTCCGCATGGATCATTTTGGCAGGGAATATTCTTCTAGGAAACAAGGTTTCAGTTGATCAGTGCTGTGAAATGTATTTAACAATCAAAATTTTGAGCAGTTTTCATACAAATTCTGAATGTCAGCACAATAGGTTCAGATGGATTGACAGGCGATGTTTGTAGAGCAGTACACAATACATTTTGTGAGGAACTGGTGCATGTGATGACTTAAGTTTGATTGGAGGGAAGGTCAAATCAGAAGCTCACGTCAAAAATGTTTTCTCAAAAATTGGAGTAAATGTTGAATTGGTTTGACTGAACAGAGGGCAAAGACATAAGTTCAGGTTGGATCTATATCACTACATTGACAGCTAAAAACACCGAACACCCTTCCCTTGACACTGCTTAACCGAAAGCAGGAAATATCGAATGGCCAGAACAGTGATTTTTTTCCCCAGGGAAAAAAATCGCTGGGCCAACAAAAAAAAAAAAACCCAAACCAACAGGAAAAATAAAGTGGGGAGCTTCACCCCCCGATGTGGAGGTTTGTTCCCCCACACCCCCCTACTTAAATACACCTACTCCGAGATCACACTACAGTGGAGGCATTGGCAAACTCCCGACAATGGCCCAGCAATTTTTTTCCCTGGGAAAAAATCACTGTTCTGGCCATTCAACATTTCCTGCTTTCAGTTAAGCAGTGTTGAGATAAGGGTGTTTGGTGTTTTTAGCTGTCAGTCTTCTGATATAGACCTGTTCAGGTTAAAGGTTTAGTAAACTTTGGCTATAAAAAGAATAATTGGAATTTGTAAAAAAAGATTCTTAATGTAAGTTATTAATAACAATTCCAATTAAATTGTGCCGGTTAATTACTGGTTATCAGGCAGTTTTTTTTTTTTAAACAGAGCCATGGGCATATGATAAAAGCAAATGACTCTTTACGAAAGTACTCTAAGAAAATTACTTTTTGAACACCTAGAGCGATCAGGGGCCATGATACCATGGTTGGAGTTTAACAATGAATTTCACTTGGCAACATGAATATTGCTTTATTTTTTGTTGTTCATAAAGTATGATGGATTTCTCCTCTGGTCATCCATTCTCTAATTCTCTTTATATCTATCAGAGAGTACATATTTTAATAAATGACTAGATGTTGAAGTACTTGTACAGTGTCGACAAAATCAAGGTTGTTCGACTTCTCACTATTATTTATGTTGTTCAGTGATTATATCCTCAAATTTCTTAAAAAGGTCAGGTCTGTAGCATGTGCCTGTTATATGAATGTTTCTTATTCCAGAGGTGCCAGGATATATGGATAATTAGACACTGACTATGGAACCTAACAGATTGATTATTGTGGCTTTTGGGAACCTTTTTGAAATTTTAGGTTTTGAAATGAACAGTCATAGGGCTTTCAACTATTGGGTGCAGTGTTCACATGATCCAATTCGTGGTCTGGAATCGATGTTTACACATTCAGAGGGGCAGTGGCAAATTGCAACATTACCTTAATGAAGGGAAAGAAATTAATGGATTACCTGAAAACATGTAATGTCATATCATACAAAGGTGTTTTTGATAAAGTAACATTTGTTGCTGTTATGTTTATATGTAAGGAAAATATGTTTTCTGCCCTTTCAAAAGAAGTTACCTTATCTTCTCTAATGGCTATGGGCTTTTGGACTTGTAGACTAAACCTTACAGAGATATGTAGTTTAGCAGTGGTATTACTGTCTCTTACGGGGGGGGGGGGGGGGGCTATATCCAGTAAAGTCAAAGTTGGCCTTGATATGATGCTGTAATTGACTAGGATGATGCTTATGCTGAAGTTTCAGGAAAGCCCACAGGATGAGTTATCAAGTATCTATAAGGTCTCTACTAGGAACTAACTTTGTGGTGAACAAACATCATATGACACTTGACAGATTTTCATTTGCCTTTATTGCATGACTCATTTAAAAATAAGTGATAAATACAAAAGTAAATGAGAGAAGCTATTTACATCTCCAGGCTGATTTGGCTTAGCGGGACTCAACAGAGCATTTTTTGATGTAACATTATGGATTTAGAGATTTTTTGAAAGCTTGTTCTGAGATGTGGAGACCATTGGATTTCCAGCTTACTTACTAACATTAAAGTTTGGATATTATGAGACAAAGTGGAACATTTTTAATATAGACATGGTCTATTTGGTATTTTTGTGTTATGATGTGCATGTGATGGTGGCTTTCATGCTGTTATATTCTGCGCAATGCATATCTTCAGATGGCAGTAGTTATGAAAATAAATTAACTGAAGTTCTGCTTCTTGGTTTCTTGTTTTTTGGAAGTGCTATAGTGATTGACCCTTATTTCCTCTGGAGAACACTGGCAGGCTCAGTATTTAGTTTTCCTTTATCAAACAGAATGATTGTTGGTTTGTTATTTTATATTGTGTTGCTGAGTCTATATAAACAAAAATAATAAATTATTACCCTTACCTTTTCAACATGAGTCATGGAATTTTTAAAATCAACCTGTTACTAAAAACTATGGCAGCTGTAATCTCACTCAGTGTAACATCTAACTTGAAACACGGCACCTTGGGAATACCGTAACCTACCCTAGTACGGAAAAGATGTGTTGTCAATATTACTGCATTAGTCAAAGTATGGGAATAGACCTCACAGCCTTCTAATGTCCATGGAACTCCTTAGTATAAGACTTGGGTGCTCAAAGTACAGAACCGCTGGCACTGCAGTTTATTCTTTTATCTGCATATGATCTTGTGGTTTTATGCCAAAAATAATTTTATAGTGCATCTCTTAGGTTTACTCATTATTTTTCATATAGACATTATGCAGACATATTATTATCCTGTTATTTATTTGTAGTTGTAATAGACTTTCTATACTACAACAACATGAATAGTGTTTTTCACTTTTACAAATCTATGCACAGATATGTGATCTGGTAACTGTGTCTATGGTAGGAGTAACATTCATAAATGCAATCACGTTATAAGGCATTGCTTCTTCTTGACAAAGCTATGTTATCCTTGAGCTAACAATATAATATATTCATATTTCTTTCATTAATAAAGATATTATTTATTATTATTATTAGCAGAACATTATAAGAAATCCATGTTAGAGACATTGGTCTGTGAATAGTTGTGAGTTTTATTATACACCAGATAATCCTTTACCTCATTAGCACCTAGAGGAAGAATGTTAGTCATTACTTACGAAAGCTTAAAGAGATGAAAAACAATTTTACACCTGACAAATGGCAGCACACTTTATGCAACAGGGAAATGATTTTAAGTAACTGATAATGTACATTTGAGAAAGTAATCATTAATAATGACCTTCTTTTACAGAGGTCTAGCAACTCACTGCAACTGAATATAGAGGCAATTTGTAAAGATTAAATGAAAAACAGTGCAACAGAAAGTGCATGATTCTGTTTACTAGAAGTACGGCATTTTAGTATCACTATGCTTAGGGCACAATAATAGATAGATAGATAGATAGATAGATAGATAGATAGATAGATAGATAGACAGATGGACAGATAGATAGATAGGTATATATACATATAGATAGATCGATAGATAGACAGACAGATAGACAGATATAATTGTAATACAACTGATCTGAAAAGTTAGTCAAACTAACCAGATGGTCACAAAGATACACACAAACATACCACCCCCCCACACACACACAAATATACACACTCAAATACACACGTACACACACACACACACACACACACACACACACACACACACACACACACGCAAAACTTCATACAAGTCAATTACCACATATTTCCCAGCAACATGCCTTATAAATATTAATTAGAAATAAATTGCCCTGCTCTGGTTTATTCACCTCAGACAAGAAGAAGCATTATTTTAGAATAATTTTTCGACAACACTGGCCTTTTTGCAACCTTTTGCATTCAAGCAGAAGAGGTAACTTAATTACAATGTCTAGACATTGCAGTTTGTTAACAGTGTTATATCTTGCTAAGAGCAAAGTTACATTAAAGCACACAACATTCAGTGATCATAATTATTTTTTTTTATCTAGAACCTGAATACAGCAGAGGTTCTTTTTAATCACAGTGTGTTTCACTTTTGTAAGAAAAAGTTGCACAAGACAGAAATATGTGCACTTCATCTGTTATTTTTTTTGTGTAACTTAATATTGATAGCAATATTATTAATTTACAGGGGGAAAGGGAATGTGAAATGCAATAGTCTCACATATATTTGTTTACATTATTTGACTTTCAAGGTTCTGTCATCATTTCTAAAATGCTTTAGTTTTGATTACTGCAGACTTTTTGAACTAAAGTCCCTTTGCTGTTTGACATATACTTTGGGGAGATACTGGATACCAAAATCTTTGGAAGTCAGCTGTATCCTCAGACTATCACAATGTAATGCTGCATTTTATAAAGATATAGTTTATTAGAAAATACCACAGTGCTTCCTGTAGGAATCTTGTTCTTTGTCATTTCCTGCTTTGTTATGTACTAAAGCATCAAAACTGGAAAAATGCCTTTGCCTGTTGTCGATGTTTCAATACATCAGTGCTGGTGAGGTCACAGAATCCTTGTTTGTGATTTGTTGGACTAGGAGAAGAGAGAGAAGGTTATTTTCCTACATTCTCCATTTAAAAAAAAATCCTAGTAGATAGCCCAAAAGTTGAGGATGAAAAATAAAAGGTCCTAGTAACAAGTTTTGCATCAGCTACTTGTTCTAGTTACTCACATACATACATTTATTTAAGCAGCTGCAATAATCAGACTTGACTGCATACATAAATACCCATACCTGAATGCATGACATCTAGGCTGTCCCACCAGCTAACAGTACTGCCTTTTAAAGTGACAATGAGATTAGTTTTTTCCTGTTGCAAGGGCTATTGATCAGTTACAGAGACCAATGCCCACACAGCTCGAAGCCCAGTATACTAGTGATGTATTTTACATGCAGTACTGAGTTATTATTCCATTTAAAGGACAAACAGCTTAGTGTAGCTAGAAGTCTGTCGTGAGTCCTTGGACTCCATTTTTCACTTTGATGAGCTCCTCTCCCATTGGCTCTACAACAGAACCAATAAAAGAGCATGAATTACAACTGTCAAAGGACATATTACAGCAGCAGAAATGAGGTTTGGAACAGACCATTTTTTTCCAGGGACATCTTCAAGGTGGGGGGGTTAGTTAGAGTTGCAGGATTTGAGAGTATAGGGGTAGGATAGGGTTAAATAGGAATGGAATAGATGATGTATGGGAGGAAGTGAGATAGGGGTAGGGAGGGGCTTAAAGGATGTTAGGCAAGTGTAACTGGATTAGGAGTCACATTTTGGCGTGAACTTGCTACAGCAAGTATTACGTCCCTGATAACCAGGAGGTTCCATGGGGCAGGTAGGCCTTGGACTTGAAGGGAAAGGTTAAAGTGGTAAGCAGCAAGGAGCTGGGTGAGGTGGTAGGGGTGGCATGATTGACACTTATTATTGAATTAAAAGGTTATTGGTTAATATACAGATTATCTTATTATATTTGCCAGGGTAGTTGGTGGGTGTTAGTTAAGGGGAAGTTGTCTGGGTTTTTTTATTTGTGGCTGGCGATAAGCATTGGAGGAGGGGTGGCATGCCAGGCATGCTCGCAGCTGCAGGTTATGTGAGATGTGCAATTTTTTTTTTGCTGTTGTGATAGTTTGACCATGGGGGGGGGGGGGGTCAGGTGGGGAGTCGGGTGTCCGTGACTCCATTTTGTAATCTCTGTGTGGGTAATGGCATCCTCTCAGCATTTGGTGTAGTGTGGCAGTCTCAGTAGAGCATCCATTAATGGTTGCTAGATACTTGCAATCCGGTAACATTTGGTTGGTTTGGATATGCCTGTTAATCTGGGGGTGCAAGAAGTATGGTAAGGAGCTTTATTGTGTGTTTGAAATTGAGAGAAGCAGGATAAGGAGTGTATTGTGTGTCGATAGGCTGCAGGTGGCCTCATCTAATGTTGAGTTTCAAAAGCGCAAAAATTAATTTCTTGGTTGGAAGCGCTAAAGGTTGTCTTTCCTTTTTGTTGAGTTTGATTTGTATTGGTGGGGAGGGCAGCAATAATGGAGAACAGCACCCGTAATAGAAAAGTGCTGCCAGTCAATCGTGTCATCACATATAATTAATTTTGATATTATAGGTGATGTCAGACTGAATTGCATTGGTTACTTGTATTGGTGTGCTTAGTTGTTTTCTATTTGTTAATAAGAGGGGCAAGAAAACACTGGGAAATAACTTGTATTGATGGGCTTAGTTGTTTTCAATTTGTTAATAAGTGGGGTAGGGGAGCAATAATGGAAAACAATGGGATTTGTTGTAAAGTTTATTAGTCAGAATGACTGTTGCAGTGCAGAGAGATGCATGTAGTGATAAAAAAAAAAAAAAAAAAAAAAGATTGTGTGCCATGTGGGTGTTTGCTAGTAGTGAGGCTAGGCATGTAATGGTCAGGTAGTGGGTATGCCCGCCATTGCCTTAACGGCCATTTAGGGGGAACGTTGCATGGACTTGTACAGACTTTGGAGGGGACCTACCTCTGAAAAGTATAGATTGGGGTGATTTATTTATGACACTGTAGTCTGATGAGATGCGACAATCATTTCAAGTTGTTGGCAGAAGCAGTGAACTCGCTGTGACTCACACCAGAAGCAGTGAGCTCACTGTGACTCACACCAGAAGCAGTGAGCTCACTGTGACTCACACCAGAAGCAGTGAGCTCACTGTGACTCACACCAGAAGCAGTGAGCTCACTGTGACTCACACCAGAAGCAGTGAGCTCACTGTGACTCACACCAGAAGCAGTGAGCTCACTGTGACTCACACCAGAAGCCGTGAGCTCACTGTGACTCACACCAGAAGCAGTGAGCTCACTGTGACTCACACCAGAAGCAGTAAGCTCACTGTGACTCACACCAGAAGCAGTGAGCTCACTGTGACTCACACCAGAAGCCGTGAGCTCACTGTGACTCACACCAGAAGCCGTGAGCTCACTGTGACTCACACCAGAAGCAGTGAGCTCACTGTGACTCACACCAGAAGCAGTGAGCTCACTGTGACTCACACCAGAAGCAGTGAGCTCACTGTGACTCACACCAGAAGCAGTGAGCTCACTGTGACTCACACCAGAAGCAGGGAGCTCACTGTGACTCACACCAGAAGCAGGGAGCTCACTGTGACTCACGAGGTAAGTAAATATAGACCCAGTTGGGTTTTGCAGGTTGGTGAGATGTTTTCTACATTTCGTTTCTCAGGAATGAACGGAAAGTTAGAAATGGTTGTTCCTGTCTGCATAGTAATTTGTAGGTTTTAATATACTTGGCTGCAGGGGTTTCGTGGGTTGTGAGGCAATTGTGAATAATGGTGGCTTGCGCATGCATGGAGTAGTGCTGATAGTTATGGGGGGTGGGGAGATGTTTGTCGAAGCTCGGGCATCGGACTACTCAAATGGATAGAGTTCATTCACTTAGAGGCACTTGCCGTAGGTCAGGTTATGGTAACTGCAGATGGAACTGGCAGCAAGCTTTCATCTTGTTTCTGCACTGTGGTGGGAGGCTGTAGTTGCTGGCAGCTAGTGGAGAAATGGTGCCAATTTTCTTTGTTTGAAATGGCCTGAGATCACAAGAGTACTCGTTGTCCAACATGGCTAAGCCTGACAGGGGATCTATAAATTAAAAAAAAAAAAAAAAAAAATATATATATATATATATATATATATATATATATATATATATATATATATATATATATATATATATACACACACACACACACACACACATATATATATATATATATATATATATATATATATATAAATACATACATAATACATTAGCCAGAAGTATTAGGTTATGGAGTCATATTACATACGGGTTTTTGACATCTCTGGGTTAGGTCGACAATGCAGATTCTTTGATCATTAAAGGCACAGTGGTTACGTATTATACTGGCAATTGTTTGCAAATTGTAGCTTTGTTGGTTTACTGGGAAATAGTTAGTTTCACTGAGGAAATCAGTCCTTTTATACTGTGCTGACTATGCCATAAGATGTCTGAAACATGCATGTCCAAAGCTAGTAAGATTTGCTGCAAACATTTTTGGCACTATTCAGTAGAAGTTGATTCTAATTTAAATTTTTTATGCAACCAGAGTCAGGGCCTATTGTGGGAATCATCTAAGATGGAAACAAAACACTGTAAGAGACTTCTCTGTGTGGAAGATATATCTAGGTAATCACTGTATATTAATCAGATTAGATAATGGTAGTAGAAATAGTGAACTTAAACTCATCCTAAGTCAAAAATAATAAAAATATATATAATTTGACCTATTTTACAGAATTACTAAGTATTTGAAAGTAATCCAAGCAGGGTAGGCAGTCTGTTTCCAGTTCAAAATCTTTTATTAAGTGACAAACCAGGGAGGACAATTCCTTCTCAGCTGTACAGATTTTGCAGGTGTTCAGTTTTGCCACAGGTTTTGGTCTGTTTAGAAAATTGTTGGTTTTGGTGAATGATTTGTGGGTTATTAAGGACGGATGTTGGATGATGGTGGACATCTGACTTTTGGACTTTATGCCTTTCATGCTAATGGTGGGTTCAAGCCTGATCTATCAACTTTATAAGTTTGTAAGAGTAATATTTAAAATTGGTCCCTATTTTGTTACTGGCAAGTTTCTTATTTACTCCAGACGTCCAGGCTAAATTCAGTCATTGATTTCTGGTGGTCTATGTGGTTATTCTTGACCAGGAAGGGGTATGCCTACAAGATGCTTGGTGGTCTGACCAGGCCATTGCCGGATGCTAAGGTTGTAGGATTAATAAAAGTGTTACATCGCAGATGATTGCAGTACAAGCAGTTTTGGAGTGAAGCTGCTAAGATCGCATTCTTTGGGGATGGAGTTGTTGTGGGCCACTGTAGTGGTTGTGCAGTTGAGGAATAGGGTTGCTACAGGGCAGTTAAGGTTGGCTTTAGGAGTTGTTGGAGAAGCGTGTAAGAATTTACATTTTCCTTTCTTTTGCAGGTGGGGAACAGCAGAGTGGACATGAGTCGGTGTGTGCAGTATTTACAGTCTTCTCTCTTTTTCAGATCTTTCCGAGTGCTGATGAGGACATGCTGAGTTGGTATTACTTGGAGGATGGAAGAAATGTGGATTGGTCAGGTGAGAGAACACCATGAGGTAGGTTTTCGGCTGGCAGAGTGGTATGAAATGAGGTCACGGGTTGCTAGTAGTGCAGCTGAATACGGAGTTGTTGCTTTGTTGTGTTTTTTTTTTTTTTGGAATGGGTCAGATATTGTTGTACACATCAGGAGTAGGGGATTCCAGGGTTGCATTGCATAAGTTAGATTTGTAAGTTGGATGGGGGGTTTGATAGGGGGATTTAGCTTTGAGTTACTGCATTTTCAG
The DNA here is from genome assembly GCF_019279795.1 of Protopterus annectens. Classification (NCBI taxonomy): domain Eukaryota; kingdom Metazoa; phylum Chordata; order Ceratodontiformes; family Protopteridae; genus Protopterus; species Protopterus annectens. Next base: position 516,720,985 of record NC_056735.1, read on the forward strand.
GTGCTACTACATTGGGATGAGTCATGATATTCTGGCCAGTAATAGCGTGTCACAGACTTTGGGGATCTGGTGGCATCAGGCATTCTCCAGTTTGTTGGTATATTGTGTTGGTTAGTTTGCTAGCCTTGGTATATTGTTGGTGGTGTTTTGGGGTTGTACTCCTTCGGGGCATGATGGTGGTTTAAGAGTTATATTGTTTATAACGGGTAGTTGGTGTAATGCCAGCATTTTAATAAATGGATTTTAAAGAGATTTAAGAGGGGTGTTACATTCATTAAAATAAATAAATAAATAAAATAAAAATGTAATTTTTAATTGGGCGGTGAAATGTGGCATGGTGGTGGTAGGCAATTGCCTCAGCATGACTTCAGTGGCTGTGGGCTTAGTAGTGGGTCTGTTGGCTGGTCATGCTTTTGGTGTCATTGTGAGGCTTTCATTGGTTGGATGGTACAGTTTAATTAGTTCATGCTCGGTAGTTATGTTAGGTGATGAGGTTATGGTCTGCTACCTTAACATAGGAGGGGAGTCAGTGGTTTCTTTTCAGCTGTTAGGTTCTTGACTGTTTTGTGCTTAATAAGGAAATGGTATTGCTCATGTTGACGAGTTGCTAGAATGCCATGATGATTGCTGAGCTGTTTTATTGCTTATAAGGGATAGTTGGTGTGATGGCAGGATTGATAGATAACAGGATTTTAATAATATTTCTTTTGGTTATCTTAAGTAGTGAAACGGGGCTGGGATGTGGCATCATGGTTTGTTCTTGCTTCTGTGTGGCTTCAGATGGTGGTGGGTTTAGTGTTTGTTGTCCAGTTGAAGGGTAATGATCAGGGAGTCATTAGAATTATTATTGCTCTGGCATTAAGGAGAGCTTATTTGGTTAATACTGGATTGGGTGGTAAATGGGGTCACAATGTGGCATGATGGCATGTAGTTGACTCTGCGTGGTTTTCATAATGCCCTTGTAGTCATTGCATAGTTGCCACTGGTCATGAGGTAAGGATTATGTAGCTCATGTGCAGTGGGCATGCTATGTTATCTTAGCATAGGTTAAGGGTCAGTGTTTTGTTTTCAGTGGTTTTGGTAACTGGTTATTTTTGTTATGTGATAGGGTTTTAGTAGTTAACTATATCCACCTTGGTTAGTAGGGATGGGATACACCGAATGATGTTTGGCCAGATGCCTTAATGGTGTTTAGATGGCTTGAAGTGTGCTGCAGAGATGGGGAACAGCCTGGTCAGGCTGGTGGGTGGAGAAGAGTGGCAGGCTTGCCATCTTCTGTCCCCCCTCTGTTGGATGGTCAATTCAATAAGTTGGGAAAGGAAAGTGAGTGGTTACACTGCTTGACAAGTACATAAGTAAGCGGAGGAAGTTGCTTATTTGGTTGATGGTATAATGCAATAAATGGTAATGAAAGTGAGCGGTTATGCTGCTTGATAAGTATCGATAAATGGTAAGGAAGTGAGCGGGTGCGCCGCTTCATAAGTAGGTGAGTGGAGGTATGGACGCTGCTTACTGATCAGGATGAGCAGGTTTACGCTGTCCTATCCTATGATAATGTTACATGGATGTTATTTCACCTGTATCATGTTTGGTTGAAATGAATGAATATTGAGTAACATTTATGTTAATGGAAATTTAATAAAGGTCGTCAAATGTCATTCGATGTAATGTGTTTCTTGAAGGAGACCGGGACAAAGAATATTAGCATTAATGCTTAATCAGAATGTTCTACCAAATGTGGTTAAAATGTATAATAATTATATATATACATTTTGTGGTTATGGGGACAGGGGACTTCCTTCCATATTTGGAAGATACAGAGAGGTTTGCAAGCTTCCTGAAAAAAATGATTTTGTGTTTTTCTGACCTTGTGATTGTTGCTGCTTTGAGTTTCCAACATCCCAAGGTTTTATACCTTTTCCTATCATGTAATCATCTGTCAATTATACATCACACTCTTATTCATGATGGAACTATTTCCAATTTATGTTGCAAACGTATGACAAAGAAAATATTTCAAAAAAATATTCTTCCCATTTTTTTCCTCAATAATTTTCCACCCATGACTACCAAACATCAAAATTCCACTACTGAAATTGAGCCCATTTCTTCCTTTGTGTGTAGGAATTATTCACAAGATGTATATGGGTGAAACCCCTTCAGAGGCAGCCATTGTGTAGGTAGCCATAAGGGTGATTTGTGCCCCTGCTGGTATCCCTAATATAAGAACATTTTCCACAGGCTCTACCCAGCACTTCTGGGTGAGAGAACATTAGTTTCATTCTAATAATGCCAAACGTATATTATCTATTCGTAGTCCAGAATGTGATCGGAAGGCTCAGATGGATTCCCTGGATGATTTCTCACCCACTAACTCCAACAATTCTACTTTTCAGCCTTTGAAATTTAAGAAACTCAAAGATGATTTTGCTTGTATGTAAGGAAAGTTACCCTGACCTATAGAATTGTTATCACAACATGGAGGTGGTGGTGTAACTTTAAGGAATGATTGGCTTGTTAGCCCTATATTTCTGAGATTCTTTCCACCAATGGAAGGCATGTCCAAGGCAGCTCTCAACAGCCCCACTACAGGATACACCAGGTTCAATAATTCTACATCTCAGCTGGCTTCCAACAACCTATCTTGATGAGCAGAAAAGGGAACAGACAGCTGCAAATCTGGGCAGAATAATTTATTACAACCCCATAACAATGGGATGTCTCAATGCACATATGCAGCAGTTGCAGGATCCTAATCCCAGTCCTTGGCTCTACTGAAGGTACATCCATTGGATTATGAATGAGAGGAAGCTGAGATGTCTAGTCATGGGGACAATGGAGGAAACAATTACAAATCCATATTAGATAAAACCCTCAGTTTTGATATGGGATATAATATACCACCCAAGGACTCGGTTGTCAAGAACAATAAGTCATTTTCTTTAAAGGATTTAATACATAATTTTGAGAATAACCTTCTAAAGTAAAAACTTTTGTCTGATGAAGTGATTATTTATATTGCAAAAGCACTTACCTCTTACAATTGTGGAATAAATTCTAATTTGTATATTTTAACTACAGTGTACTAGTGCCATGCTTCCGTGCCTGTATTTATATATTTGTGATTTTAAGGTTAAAACTTTGCAGACTGACAACAGTGACCTCAATTAATGTTTAAAGCTGAAAATTGTACCCCAAGGAATGTGAATATACAAATCCCCCTTCGGGTTACCATACTAATGTGACAGGTTTGATGAATTCATTAGTATGTTCGACACCCATGGTTTTGAACTGATTCAAATTATTGTGAAATTTAATGAAAAGAGCATTGATATTTTAGTTAAAGAAGTTGAAGTGTTACACAACCAAATAACACAAGATTTAATTTTTGATCAATATCACAGTACATATGTGAATGTTATTAATAGGGCTGATCTTAAATGCAATAATGTGTTTCTTCAGAAACATAAAAAATTAGAAGGGGATATTTAACAATATGCCAAAAAGGAGGCATAGCCATTAAACACCTGGTGCCCCTCACATTTGAAGAGGGAAAGGAACATGTTCATACATACAATAGGTGGAAGGAGAGCTACAGATCCCCTCTGATGGTAATTTATGAGATTTATACACAATGACCCCAAGATTTTCATTTTTTAAGGAGGTCGGAAAGATTAGCCAGTCAATCCAACCACTTACTAGATAGACCCAGGACCCAACTTTCAGAACATATCAACAAGACACCTAGAGACAGTTTATCTCAAGAAGAAAGCTGGGAAGAGGAGATACTAAATACCAGTAGGGAAGGTTTTGTTAGCACTTTAGGAGGCTATAGCATTTATAATTATACTAGCACTGTAGTTACTAAAGGACATTTTTCTTTGTTCATAAAAGAATTCATATTCATACCCACCAGACCCATCAATACTGCAGACTCTTTGATACAATTGAAATTATTCACAAGGAAACTTAATCTGAATCTATTTTTATCATGATGAAAATAAAGAGGAATTAAATTTCGGTACCACTAGAAAGACAATTAAAAAACGTAGTACTGTCAACCCTGCCCGTCATCCCACCATTAACACCTTTGAAAACATTGTTACAGAGATTTACAACACAAGGATTCACAGTGGAAGGTATGCACAACTTGACCAAGGAAGAAGAACTACTTTTAGATACTTTATATAGAGACAAAAGGGCATATATCATGAAACAGCAAAAATGTGGTGGCACTGTGCTTTACAATGCTTTAGAATATTCCACTGCCATGCTGGATATTTTATAGCATACAGAAACATACACTTCTGTTTCCAAAAATAAAATTTTTATTGCCTATCAGAGAATTGATTTACATTTAGAAGAATATCTTATGGACCAACATACTGATGTGGAAACATTACACTTTCTAAAAAATCCTACACCATTCATTACATCTGTCTTCGGCATTCTGAAGATACATAAGAACATTAACAAGCCCCCTTTTGACCCACTGTTTCAGCTCAGGGTTCTAAAACTTACCCACTGGCAGTTCTGATAGAGTGGTGGTTAAAACCCATGGTCCAATTAGTACCACATTTACTTAATTTACTCATGGGATTTTCTGTGATGTGTGACAGATGGTATCTGGAACACTGTTATACTTAGAAAGAAGGATTCAAACTTTTGTCAGGATAGTTTATATTGAATCTACTAGTAGAATTAACCTCTTTAGTTCTAGAGCATAATTACATTTTTTTTTAAGGTGAATTTTTTCGGAAAGTTAGGGAAGCAGCTATGGGAGAAAAAGTGTGTGCCCTAGCCTATGCCAGTTTGGTATCAGTTTGGTATCAGCTTGGGAGAGCCAATATGTCCTCATTTCCTCCTTTTGTAAGAACATCCATGTATATCTCAGATTTATGGATGATATATTGTTGTATGGCATCCCAGGGTACAGTGAGTACCTGAACAATACTAGCAATTTTTTTGAAATTCACCTTTAGTTTTAACAAAGACAAAATAAACTACCTCAATACAATTACATCGTCTCACAGAAGAAAAGCTTAGGTAAAGGACAGTATATTAGAGTTGTTAGAATGACTTTCCAATTTGGTGATGTGTAGGAAGAACTTGAGGTATTAAAGGTTATGGTCATAGCAAGACAGTATCCCAAAAGCTTGCTTGACCCTCTTGTTATAGACGTTTTTAATGAATAGGGAAGAAATACAAACCCTCGTTAGGGACTTGTTTAGAAAGAAAACTAAAAGCATTATGAATAGAAAAATATGAACAAGCTTTAATCATTACATGTAGTTATTTTTCAAAAGAACTTGAGAATATTGCAAGGAAGAACTGAAACATGCCTAGTGTAAACCCAGTACTTTTTAATTTGGTAAGTACAGGCCATATTTTCATTTGCAAGAATCTTAAAATGTTATTAGAAAATAAAGTCAGTTCACATATGGAATCAGAATTGCAACACAGGGGGACCACCAGTTGTGGGCATTGTAATTAGCATATGGTCATCTTACAAGACAATAACATTTTTATTGGACAGCATCTTAAAGTCTATGCTTTCCCTGCAGGAAGAGAACTGTCAAATCAAGGGATCATATATATTGCAATCTGTTCCGAATGACATGATTTTTATGTGGGGAAAACCCAAAAGCACCTTAAAACAAGAATTTACAAACATTACTGTATTTCAATATAAAAAGCAAAAACGAGAATGATGCATTATACAAACACATACTACACTGTCAGTCATTTAAAAAGTTTAAATTTGGCATTTTGGAAATGGTTACCCACAATCTCCATGGAGGTGACCAGAAGGTGGCTTTAGAAATGTGGGAACTGGTTTGGCATCTCAGATTATGTGCTACCATTCCATCAGGATTAAATGAATATACCTCTATTGCTCCGGTATTAAAAATAAAAATGAGAAAGATATAATTTGAGCCCCCTGAATACATAGTTTAGCATACAAACACACTATGGGTCTTTCCACAGCATATTTTCAAGTTGTGAAAACATGTATTTAGTAGATTTGAGATTAAACAATTATTTCATGCATATATGTATACTGGACGAATATGATTTTATATATATATATATATATATATATATATATATATATATATATATATATATATATGTCCCTATCAAATTATAGAAAACTCATTTGATGGAAAATCATTTGGCTGAAACCAAAACCTAGAAAGCTCAAAACAGTGAAAACTCATTTGACTGAAACTCAAAACACTGAAAATGCTACATGCTCTTTTCCTCACGGTAGTGCAATTCTGGAGTTAGTATATATAGTTAGGGGGGTGTGGGGGGGCACTAACTCCAGGATCGCACTACCTAGGGGAAAAGGGCATATAGCATTTTCAGTGTTTTGAGTTTCAGTCAAATGAGTTTTCAGTGTTTTGAGCTTTCTGTCTTATGGTGTCAGTGAAATGAGTTTCTATCAAATGAGCTTTCTATCATTTGATAGGGACCCATATATATATATATATATATATATATATATATATACTTTTTTATGTACAATATTGAAAGAGTGTTTTAAGATAAACTGTTTTAGATACTGTTTTGAATTGTTCTTAATAGTAAAAATATTCCAACATTAATTAAACTCAGTTTAATAATTATGTAATTATCCAATGATATGCAGTGCAGCTGTGTGTGTGTATATATATATATATATATATATATATATATATATATATATATATATAGGCTAATGACTTGTCGTTTTAAGCATTCTGATGAAGTTCCCTGTAGTGGGTCAAAAGCGCTCAATAAATTCAATTATTTAAGCATATCAAACTTCCTGCTGTCATTATTTCTACATGTAGTTATTAGTTTCATTCTAATAAAGCCTCACCGATTATCTATTCATGGGGTATACACTACCCAGTCCATTATGGAGACTCACAATGCCTAATTCCTGTAGGTGACACTACCATAAACTCATTATGAATGCTACAATCAGGAAATGGGTTGCTCTCCCAGGAAGCACATCTGCATTGCTCCCCCTGCTGTGTTGACCATCATCTGCAACCTGCTCATATTCTTGTTCACAGGGTCTACCAGACAAGCCTTAGTCTCCCCCGGCTCAGTCTTGTTAACTGGATTAGTCCCATTAGGCTAAAGATCTTTGTTTAGAAAGACCTGAGGTTGTATTCATAGTGACAAGGGGAAATTCAGACAGAACAATGGGGAAATTCCCCCAACTCTTTCATCATCATCACTATAATATGACACTGGACAATCACCACACTGTTTGGCAATACAATTTATAGCCTTTAACTAAATATAAATCACAGTGGTACCACGATGCTGACCTTAGAATGCCTAAAGGAAGATATATGCACATTTTAAAATGTGGTTATAAGGCAACAGGTTAAATATAACAAAAGCCACCTTAAAATGAAATGAAATACAGTGGAGTAGACACAAATTCTTCATGGGAGTTTGCCCAACAATCAAGCAATTCAGTGAAAACAGGCTTAGTCATCTAAGAAAGAAATGTATTGGCAATTTTAGGATATCTACATGAAACTGGGACTGAAAAAAGGAAAAAGAATAATTATGTCATTTAAAACATATTAATCTGAATGTAATGAAGACAGTAAAGAATTTAAAAGTCTGATGCAATGGACAGTTCTGCAGGAAGCCTGCTGTTGTCTGAGTAATACAAATACTTGGTGGTGATTAGAACATGATTTTAGTTTAAAGAAAAGCAAAATAGCAATTGAAGGCAACATGAAGAGTAAATGTTATCCAATTGATAAATTCAGGTTATTTCTGCAGGGAAAGCTAATGTGCCTCCAAATTAAATATATTTAGAGTATTGCTTCTCTCCAGGGAACAATGGTAGTTATTTATTTTGTTATATATCTTTGGTAGTTGGTAACCCTTATTGTAGGTTTCAGCATGTGGGAGTAACTGTGTGCAGAATGGGTTCCACTTCATATCATCGAATTACCATTTCATCGAATTGCAAATCATCGAGACCAAATCGTCGAAAACTCATTTCATCGAATCTCAAATCATTGAAAACTATGAAGCAACTACAAATAACATTCCACAATGTTTTTACTACGTTTATGCAACTCCAAGGTCGCACTACAGTGGGGGAAAAAGGTAATTTCCTAACCTCACTGTAGTGATACCTTGGAGTTGGTATATTTAATTACGGGGGGTGTGGGGGGTGGAGCCCCCCACATGGGGGGTGCAGGGGGGCTTGCCCCCCTATATAAACATAGTACAAAAAAGTGTCTGGGATGTTATTTGTAGTTGCTTCATAGTTTTCAATGATTTGAGATTTGATGAAATGAGTTTTTGACGATTTGGTCTCGATGATTTGCAATTCGATGAAATGGTAATTCGATTATATGAAGTGGAACCGCAGAATGTGTATGTGTGTGTGTGTGTGTGTGTGTGTGTGTGTGTGTGTGTGTGTGTGGGGGGGTTAATATACTTGTTTTCTATGGGACTGGAACCTGTAAAAGAAGAATTAATTAAAATTAATATTAAGTGTCAGATTCATGGTTAAATTATAATCATCTCTTCTCAGATAGCTCCACTGAGATTTTAACAATTTTCCCTTAAAAGGTCAAGTGTTGATGAGTGGATCTTGGCTAAAAAGATTGAAGAGGGACACCATGAAATAAATGATGGTAGGAGAGTATCCAGACTAGCTCCACCAATTCAAAATAACCACAATGATTTCAAACTGAGTTTGATCTTCTTTACATTTCAGGATGGGATTCTATGAATTCTGGACACTTCTTATAATGTGCCCAGTAAGGGAGCTAAGAGTACTCCTATCACTTTGTGTGGCCCCCTCTTTAAAACTATGAGTTCTTTTTGGTTTGGTTAAGAAAGAGAAGACAGTTCATAATGTAAAGGTGGTACAGTGTCGTGTGTCTGGACAATGGCCTGTGTCTACTTAATTTCACTGTGGCTCTACACAGGTGATAGTACTTGATATGATGGGGGCTATTGGTTAAAACAGGATCTTCAAGTTATAAACTACCCAAATATAGGTAGAAGGCCTTGTAGCATGTTGAAGGTCCAGGAAATCATGCACCTTCTACATTGAAATGTATATTTTTTTTATGGAGTACCAGTGAAGTTACTTTGGTCATGTTACTATAAAAATTAAAATACATACTTTCCATACTGTTTGATGAATAAATAGTTTCTCCATCTAAAGAGGAGGTGTTACAGATACAATTCTCTTTCAATCTCCATCAAGACCAATAGTACATTTATTGTGTTATCGATAAAAGCTATGAAAAAAATATATTTAAACATATTTTAAAAAGTTATGAACATGCATTCATCCCACGTTTTAAACATAATAATCAGGTAGGACCTTATATTAACTATACGTTCAAAATTTTCAAAGTTATTGGAACTGTCGTTTTACAAAGTTACTAGAAAATTATGCTTTACAGCATCCATTTCAAATTACTCATAAGGCAAGATTTTCAACTTAGGTAGCATGCTGAACATCAGAATTAGAAATTCTGAAAATTAGGGAAGACATCAGCATCTGTCAAAAGTCTGCTAAACTTCAGATGAAACTAGAAAATCAAGAGAAATATTTTTAGAGCTATACTTTTCTGGTGAAAAGAGAATGTGGCATGAATTGTAGGAATTTCGTTTTCCTGTAGCTCTGGTAGAAATTTGAGTACATTAAATATTAACAAAGGCTGATTTATGCTGAGGTGGTGAAGGATAATTTCCCATTATTGTGTGGTACTAAAAAGGGTTGCAGACATATTTATTTTTTTCTTAAATTTTAAGATTTATAAGCAAGGATGTTTGGAAAAGTATGCACCATGTTTGCATGCTCAGACTTTAGGAAAAATGTCAGAAGAATGGCTAATACTGGTTCACATTATTTTTCTATGTTACTTATTTTGAAAAATTTGTACCATTTTTATTTAGTCTTAGAAAATGCTGAAGTCTGCACATTGGAAATACCATGATGGGCAAATTCCATTTCCATAAGAGAGCTAAAAAGCACATTCTACCCTGGTGTGATGCTAAACATTTTTTTTCTGTACTAAAAGATGATGTATGGCTTATCAGGCATTATTGTACATTTCCAAACATTTTGAGACAGTTTTATATCTTTCAGGATACAAAATTAATGAAGATAAAACAAAAGGTGCAGTAGTAAATCTATGTACCTACATGTGAATCAATTCAGCAATATGGGTCTACTTTATTAACTCAAACGTTCAAAAGTTCGAATGCGTAAAGATCAACAAATATGCATCAAACTCTTAAACGTTCGAAAGTTAATAAAGAAAAAAAAATACACAGAAATAAAAAAAGATGTAGGCAGGGGGGCAAGCCATCCTGCACCCCCCACACCTCCCACTACTTAAATATACCAACTCCGAGATCGCACTACATTGAAGTAAATGGAAATCTCCACCTACGGAGATTTCAGTTTACAGTTTTTGACGGCTTGCACTTTCGATGTATATGGTTCGATCCATATCTATTCGCGGTTTTACGCTTTTGTGTAAATAAAGTAGACCCCAGCAATATGATAAGATGAAATAGTTTAGTATGTGGATTAAAATAATTCTATTATAGGAGCAAAGGATATGTGAGAAGAAACCAAAGAAAAGATAACACAAACACTGAAAAATTGGAAGTTCTTGATTATGGATCTTGATACTAACAGTCAAGCAGTACAAATGATTTTAGTTCTTTTAGTATTATGTTTTTGTTGTTCTTCTTTCGACTTTTCCCGGTTAGGGATTGCCACAGCAGAACTCTGGTCCGCTAATGATTGGCAGTGGATTTGTTATGGGTGCCAAAATGCCAGCTTGAAGTCCAACCTTCAATGAAGGCACGCCCATTCTACGCAAGTCTTTCGAATGCCACTCGACCACAGGGAGGATATGCAGACTCCACACAGAAGGCACTCCAGCCGAGAATAGAATGGGAGAACCTCTTGCTGTGGGGCAACAATGCTACCGCTGCATATACACAGGCATATTTGTATCCACTACAGGAGATGCTGTGGGTGATAATTAATATGGTTAATGCTACAGGCTACCAAAAACAATTACTATAAAATGGAACTTGGAATGTAAACCAACTTTAACTGAAGTATGGATTATTGTAAAGGAGATGAAGGAACTGGATCTTTACAAATGGATGCAGGATGTTACATAGAAATAAGCAGAATTTGTGAACACAATGCATGCAGCATAATGCACAGGAGGAGGAGTGAGGATTTAGGGATGGCAGAAAGTAAGTAATTCATTAGGAATGAATGATTGTTAAAAAGAATACATATAAGTATACATATAAGTATACTGCATGAAAACAAAGAGAAATATCACTATTTTTTTCTATTAATGTATCTATATTGTTTTGATTGTAATTTAATAAAAATGAATTTATAGGTTTTATGGAGGTTAAACTGTTACTTCATTCAAGTGAAATGGAGGAAATTTGTGAGTTTTAAAACATTTTTCAATAAGTGGGTTATTCCTCTAGTTTAGAGTGACATCATTGGTTTTAGTATATTGTGTGTGTGTGTGTGTGTGTGTGTGTGTGTGTGTGTGTGTGTGTGTGTCTGTTTGTGTGTGTGTGTGTGTGTGTGGTGTTTTAATTAGTAAGACAAATGGAATGACATTCAAACTCATCCTACCAGAAGAATAAATCATGGAGGGATGTCATAATCTGTTCCTGCTTTTAGCTTTTTACTGTAATGCAGCATGTGTCAATAGTATTTATTTTTAGCATCGTTTCTCATGTTACATATAGCTATAATGCCAATTGGCTGTTTTCTTTTATAGACTACTTCCTACAGCTTATTTAAATCCTATCACAAGTTAATGTTTCTATGCTGGAAAATGTGGCCCTTGAGATGATTGCCTCATCCATTTGGAAGAGAAATTATCCTTATCCTGCAGTGACACATTGGAATAACTTCTTAAAGGACTTTGAAATACAGTGGAGAGTATCATCTTATTAGTCTCCTAAGCAATATAATATGTATTCTCTATTACTAACAGATCAGAAATATGGCATTTATTGATGATTTTTGGACTTTTGTCAATGACAAAGGTTCTGTATGCCTTAAGTCTGTATTTAAATGATTTTCTAGTCACATACTGCGACTGACAATATAAGTTTCTGTAATGATGTGCAATTTCAACTGATGTGAAAGAACAACTGTCAACTCCAATTTTCAGGTATCTATTATTCACCTAGTAAGCAGTAATGTGAAATCAAACCTATCCTTTACATTGACTTTTGTTTTGAAAATATGTTAGTTTAGCTTGAGGTTTGGCACTTACTTAAGGCTTCTTAGATCCTTCTGGGACATACATAAAAATAATAAAATGATGGGCACAACAGTGATTTGGAGTATAAAGGATCTCTAGCAAGAGGTGATGATTGTAGTTCTGCTGTAGTCATTTTCAATACCTTAGAAGCATCTAACAAGTTGTTACATAGCACTTTGCTAATTCAACTGGATTTTCTCATAGCTCTGCTCCACCCCTAAAACAATGTTCAATTATACCTTGCAACTACAGAACAAATGACTGTATCTTGAATGTTTATTATTCTGTTTCAGATCCACTACTCTGTGCTGGGACCCAATGCCAAAAATTCTAACTTCTGATATTTATTTCATGAGTGCCTACAGTTGTGACATTATTAAGAAAAAAATTATTCTGCTCTGTCTCATATTTATAAATGACTATTAAAAAGAAATATAATTGTTCATTTTTGTCTGATGAAAAGGTATACAAATCGCTCCCACTGACAACAATGAATATGTGATGATCGGGGGTTATGGTCTCACGATCTACATTACTGACCATAAAATACTAAATGAAAGGTAGTTGGCCTTAACATCATTTGGTAAATACACTGCTGCCCTGAGTAAGCGCTAAAAGCTGCCATACCCACATAGTGTTTACATTATATAACTGTAGATAAGAGTTATTCTTATTAGTTCTGCAAGATTTTACCCACCTCACTAAGCTCAGTTATTGCCAGTATAATCTTACCAACCGTGATAGAAATGACCAATACGTATTTGGTGCATCAACACAAGTGTAAATGTATACACACAAACACACATGTGCACATAATTGTGCTTGCCCATACTACTTTTCCAGGAGAGGGTTAAATGTATGTCTCTAACAAAAACATAATTTCCCTGTCCTTATGAGAAAGGTGCCACTGGCTAGATCACTTCAGTACACAATGAACAGAATTACTGTTTACCTTTAAAATAAACCATCCATTGAAAAGCATATGTTAGGAGTACCTTAAGCAACAATACTTCAAAAGGCAGGGGGCAATAATTGATACAAACAAGTCAATATCTTCTTCTTTCAGCTGTTCCCATTAGGGGTCACCACAGCAGATAATCTGCGTACATGTCTTCCTGTCCCTGGGGATGCACAAGGCCGTGCATTTCTTCATGCCACTCCCAAGCCCAGATAAATGGGGAGGTTACATCAGGAAGGGCCTATGGTGTAAAACTTGCCAAATGACATATGCGAACAACAATATAACCAATTCACTATATATATCCTAAATGTAATAAATAAATCATCAGCCACAAGTATTTAAAACTGAAAAATAAACTATTTATTGGAAATAAATATAAATAAGCAATGCACTTTGCAATACAAAATAAACAAACAGCTATAATCATGTACACAAATACAAAATAAATGGGTTTGAATAAACAGACAGCATAACTAAGATTTCTAAACAGCTTATTCACATAGTCATAGATTGTGAATAGGCTAATGATTTGGAGTGGGAGCATTCTAAGCCTAGTAAAGTTTCCTGAAAGAATAATGATGTCCTGTTTCTGAATAGAACATGGAGAGACAGGCATTTATAAGCTGCCTTTGTCCATCAGGGACACCATTACCAGGCCTGGTGTAAATTTCCTCTTCCTCATCCATTGGTCGAGATTACATTTAAACTGGGTAATAGATGAAGTCATCTTCACATGGATGGGAAGCCTGTTCCATAGGATGGGCAATCTTTTTGACACATCTGTCTCTCCAGCATGTTCTGTTTTAGTCACAGACAAAATTTAGGACCATAGATCTTGTATTTCTGGTACTCTTTGGCTTACACATATGAAGGAGATTCATACGTCTGGGGATTGCTCATGCCTTGTAAGCCAGGCATAGATCACCCCTCAGTAATCTATAGGAGACTGAGTAGAGGGAAAGGGCTTTTTGGCACTCTGCATAAAGCAGGCTTGTTACACCTTGCATTCTTTTTGTAAGGAACCTTTGACATTGCTCTAGTTGCTGCATATGCCTGAACAGGCACATGTCAAAGGGAGCATTGTACTCTATGACTGGTCTGATAATGGCAGAGAATAATGATTTTGTTGGATCTAGATATCATGCCCTTACTTATAAGTTGCGCAACATAAAAAGATTTCCTCACCACTGTGGCCATGTGCTGGCCAAATGTACGGCTACCATGTGCACACCCAGACGCCTGACCACTGGATCAACTCTAGAGGGCATATTATCAACAGTATGGTTGACTTCCCAAAGGATACAATTATGCAGTTTTTAGCATTGAATTTAAGACCATGGCTTTGCCACCATTTATTAGTAAGATATAGACCTTCTTGAGTAATGCTAGTGTCTGCACAGCGGGTCGATGATAACCACCAGCTTCCAGTCATCTGCAAACTTAGTCAGCCCGAACCTTCAGCGTTTCCTTCCATTGCAGGGAAATAGATGCCAAAAAGAAGCAGGCCTAGTATGGAGCCCTTGGCTTGAGCTGTCACTACCAGTAACTAAATAGATAAACTTGATTCTGTAATTCCTGTCTGGCATAGAAGTCCAAAAAGTACCTGAATCATTCCACAGGCCAGTTGTTTCAGACTGAACTCTATATCATTAATGTGCATATTACAGAAATACAGACGTAACTGAACTGACAGCTGCTTTCTCTTTACATAAAAGAGTCTTTGGGGAAGCAGAGTATGAATGAAGTAATACACCTTTGATCTGAAGTACAATTTCAAGAAAAACTGTAAACGTGTGCACATTTGAGAAACATATTTAGTTTAGTCTTTTAACAGTTCAAGCATTTACATGCTACTAGGTTTACAGCAACCGCATTTTTCATGAAAAAGAATATTTAAGCATTTAAATTTAGACTATTTAATGCTGCTTTATGAGCATTTTACTGAAAAATAATAGTATGTTTTACCCAGTTTATCACATTTATTCTCTAGAAGCGATTAGATTTGCTTTGGGATTGTACTTCTTCCAGTATGTCAGTACAAACTCAGCAGTGGATGGTGTAGAACTAGTTCAGGCTAAACCCTAACAAGGCAGATAAACTTATGATAGAACAAGGAGTTTGGATAGTATTATGTAGAATGGGATTTGTTTGACTGGCTTTGTACTAAAAGTACCATATAGGCTTCTGTTCAAAATTATGTAATATTCTTATTAAGGATATTATATAACAAAGGTGGTTGATAGCCTCTTCTATGTACGTCTTTAGAATGTCATCAAGATTACATATTTGATTCCTTAGGAAAATCTGTTATAGGATATTCAGGGGTCTATATTACATTATTGAAGTTTCAAAACTTCAGCTCTGATATGGTCGACATCATATAGTCGAAGTCTTGAAACATCGAAAATGTAATAAAACACAACAACCTACAAAAACAAACCATTTAAACACTCTAAGCAGGGGGGCAATCCCCCTGAACCCCCCACCCCCGGCTACTTAAATATACCAACTCCAAGATCGCACTACAGTGCAGAAAAGGGAAATCTTCCATTTCCGCGCTGTACAGAGATCTCCGTTAAAAGATTAGAAGTTTCAAGACTTCGATCCTATGGTGTTGACCATATCAGATTCGAAGTTTTTAAACTTTGATCTTCTAATATAGGCCTGATATTCAGGCACTGGTGTCCACTAAGATAGACTAAAACAATTTCCAACATGAGCTGTCACCTTGAAGACATCCACTATTGTAGATCGTACAGTTGTGATTCCTCACATTTTATACATATTGTCTCAGTGTTGCATGAACTGCTCTTGCAGCCATATAATTAGGTGCTTATATTTAAGATGATTCTTCTAAGCTGCACAGCCCTATATGAAATTACCTGATTATATGACTGATCTAAGCTACCCAGTATTGCCTTATCTCCTGCAGAAGTAGTTTGATAAATGTTCCTTGAAAGAATCCAAAAATGCTAGGACAATATACATTTGCTTTGGAAGTCTCATCCTTACTGTTTAAGACAGATTATTTTCTTTAGACATTTATGGCGGATTTGAATATATGTTTTTGGTTCAAACTTTTCCTACTTTTGCATTTGGGAACACCAGAGGCATTGCAGACTTTTTATGTATTGTAAGCATATCATTGAAGTGTTTGCATTTTGATCATTTTAATTTTTCATTTTCTATTCAATATTCAGCCAAATAATGAATGTAAAATGTTTTTTTTTAATCGGAATGTGCAACAAAGCAAATTAAAACAACCGAGTGAAATTTCTACTGTTAAATGATTATTACACAAATAAGAATGGGAACTTATAAAATATCACATTGTAAATATTTTTCAAAATTTGAGGTACTTAGCCTTACTAAGCAGAAAATGGATATCGGCAGAAGAAAAAGATAAAACAAGAAATGATACTGTATTATGCTAAGCTGGAGAATGTAAGGTAATCTGTGTGTTTCAGAAGAGATAAAGTCTGCATCACATCTAGTTATGATAAAGAAATCATTTGACATGATCATTACAACAACTTGCATATAAATACTTCATACTGTGAGTTAAGTGAGGCTGGAAAATATTGGCTGTGCTATCATCATTTGCATCCTGTTTAACTGACGTGCAATAAATAAAGCCTAAAATATCCAAACCAACAGAAACTTATACCCGCCTGGTAGCAAAATTGAATATACCACCAAACACTCCTAAACAATAACTTTTGTGGGTGGGAGACCCCTTCATCACCGCATTGCATACGCTCTCCTCCTTATACCAAATCTCCCTATATATTAGGTCTGAGGTTATGCAAACTCAGAGAAAGGGAAAAAGTATAAAACAAAGTAAGGCTCACCGTTAAACTGTACTCCAATTCTACGTAAATTAAAACACAGCATGCATGGCAGTGACATCTATGACATTCTTAACATAATCTTTCTCCTGTGATGTTTTTACGATACAGAGTAACACTACATGATTAAGTGTAGTGTTTCCAGAAAGAATGGATACAGGCCAGAATTTTGCAATGAGGCACAGCTGTTCTGATTTAAGAAATAAGTATTGAGGAAAGGAGATGAAACAGAATGATTCTGCAGGGTTAGATGTAATGAAGATCGAATAATGTAAAGATTGTGAGAAGTAAGGCAGTGTTAAGAACAGACCATAACATATGACTGCTTTGCAAACAAAGATATGCTTACTATTATCATGAACAACTTTTGTGAAATGGCTGAACAATAATTTTTATAAATACAATATATGGCTATAAGTATAGGTTATATTCAGACTGGACATAGTATGGAAAAAGATACCAAAGTTTCTCTGAAAAGGGTATCTGAAGACAGAAAAACAATCTAAAATGGTACCGTAAAATGGAATAAAATGTAGAGCAGCAGAAATAATTACACAAACTGAAGAAAGTAATATTATCAATGTTCTTTGCACTTATAGTGGCTAAGTTAAGCTAGATGCTACAGAGTTACATAGGTTCATAGGTAGGTACTAGGCTATTGGCCCTAGAGCCTATATATAAGCCTGCCAAAAAGGTACCCTGGCTTTCGCCACCCAAGAAAATTATTTTCCTGTGCCCTTGTCTAGCAGAGCCACAGAGGTGATACTGGGGTGCTAATGAGGAGCTTTGTTTGATATAGATAGGTAGTTTGTTCCAGAGTATGGGAGGTCTCTGGGACAGGAATCTATCCCTCCAGCATGTTCTGTTTATTGTGGTGACAAGGATTAGGTCCTTAGACCAGAGGGATTGGTATTTCTTTAAGTGGAGCATCACAAACAGCTCAGGGTTTGACATAGCTTTGTATGTTAGGCAGAGATCGCCACTAAGTAAGTGATATATGATGGAGTAAAGCTGGAATTTTTTGAGATGGTCTGTGTAGGGCATCTGTTCAAGGCCAGTAATGCTCTTTGTGAGGTGTTTCTGTGGCCTTTCCAGTTGTTGTAGATGTCTTGTGAGGTACATACCAAAAGGGGCGTTGTACTCTTTAATGGGTCTAATGAGTGATGAGTAGAGGGGAACAATGACCTCTTTTTCCTGGATGAGAAACCTTTTGTGATGAGGTGTGCCATGTAGTAGGATTTCCTGATTACTGTGGCAATGTGATTATCAAAGGAGAGACTACTGTCCACCTGTGTCCCAAGGTCTCTTATCACACTTTCGGTGTTAAGTAGACTTCCACCTATGTAGTAGCTCATGGGTACAGAGTTTTTACCAAAGGGGATGACAATGCACTTTTTGGCATTGAGCTTGAGGCCATGGCTTTGACACCAGGCATCTGTCTCAGTGAGGCCCTTTTGTAGGATGTCCACATTGTTAGGAATTTTGATTATGGCTCCTAGTTTGCAGTCATCTGCAAACTACCTTAGCCAAATACATTCTTTGTTAGCCTGTACTTCAGAAAAGTAGATACCAAACAGGAGAGGACCCAGGATTAAACCCTGTGGTACTCCACTTGTCACTGGTCTGAAGTTGGATTTGGAGTCTGCTACTTTCACAGTGTGGGTTCTGTCAGTGAGTCAGTTGGCAACCCATCTTGTGACAAAGGGATTTATACCTAGTTTAGTGAGTTTATCTATAATTCCAGAGTGGGGAATGGTGTCAAAAGCCTTGGCGAGATCTAGATAGGCTGTGTGAACCACCTTACCCTCGTCTACGGATTTGGTGACTGCTTCAAAGAAGTCTATCAGGTTTAGGAGGCATGATCTGCCTTTTACAAACCCGAAATGGGTGGAGTCCAGAGTTTGGAGATTACCAATGTCTTTGTTTATAAGCTCCATGACGATATGTTCCATGGCCTTGCAGACCCAGCTCGTTAGGCTAATAGGGCGGTAGTTCCCGGGGTCTTTTGTGGAGTGGGATAACCATCACTGTGCTCAATTCAGTTGGCACAAAGCCTGAGGTAAGGCTATGATTGAACATAGTACTTAGCTGGGGTGCCAGTTCAATCTGTAGTTCATGTAGAATGCAGCCTGGGATGTTGTCAGGTGCCATGAATGCTGTGTTCTTGGCTTTGGAGAGTGTGGTTTTTACCTGTGCAGCCATGATTACAGGAACTTTGCATTCTTCCGGTATAGAGATGGCCCTTTAGGGGGTGAGAGGTGGGTAAAGCTAGCACTGAACCTATCTGCCAGGATGTTGCAATATCAGTTGGTTCTGTAAATTTAGTGCCATTGTGCTGTAACTCAGAACAGATCTGAGTGTTGCCATTGAGATTCTTGACATAGCTATAGAATGCTTTGTGGTTGTCTTTAAAATCAGTGGTTATTTTGTTTTTGCAACTAGCTTTGGAGGATTTTATGCGGGATCTCAGCTTCTTACTGAGGCTGACCAGGGAATTCCTCCAATCATGGGATTTTACTCTTTTTTGCAACAGTTTCTTTCTTCTGCTGTAGAGTTTGTTTATGGAAGGGGGCCACCAGATTGGCTTCCTTTTTTTGGAGGATAGCATCTTGGTTCTGTTAGGGATAGCATGATCCATGCACTCATGTAAGTGCTTATAAAGTGCATTTGTGTAGGATTCAGCAGTCGTACATCTATTGCCCTTCTGCATGTGTGTCATGAAGTTTGCCACTTCTGTCTTAAGAAGCATGAAGTTGGCTTTGGAGAATTTTTTTACGGTGGTTTCCCTATGGGGGTTGGGAGCAAGATGTGGATGTCTGGGGTGATTAGCTTGTGATCAAATCGGACCAACAAGGAATCGACCTCTGGTGTGGAACACCGGTCGCACATGTTGGTAATGACTAGGTCTAGGATACTGCTGCATCTGGTGGAGGTGTAGATAAGTTGGTCTAAGGCATTGGAATTTATGAATTCCAGAAAATGTTGAGCAAAAGAATTGGTACATGAGTAGTTTTCCCAGTTAATGGTGGGGTAGTTGAAATCACCCAATATGAGGGTGTTGGGTTGCACCCTAATAGTTTCCAGTTTATCAAGAAATGAGGAGTGGGAATCCTGGGGCATGGTGCTGGATCTGTAGCAAGTTACAATTTGGATTGTGGTCTTGCCCAGAGTTAGATGCACTTGGATAATCTCGTATGCATTATGCTGAGCAACTAGCCTGGGAATGTGGATATCCTTAATGAATATTGACACGTCTCTGCCTTTAGTATTTTGGTCCAGGTTAGGTGGCCGAAAGGTGTGGTATGAATTATAGCCTAGTAATGCAGGGGTACTCTCTGGAGCCTTGAACCAGGTCTATGTCACTGCACAGATGATGATGTTCTCCACTTTAAGGAGTGCCTCGAGTGAATGCATTTTGAGGTTTAGACTTCTAGCATTGAGTAGCATTACCCTCAGATTTTGCTTGCTTGTACCTGTTATGGTGGTGAATCTGTCATTTGAACCTTGCCTAAAAAAGGCACTATAGGGGTGGCAAGAGCCCTAGCCAGTATCTGGAATCTCAAGGGCGACAGGTGCAGGCCATCTCTGACAAAGCATTGTGGTCTGTCGATCGTGGTCATCCCAGGCAGACAGATACTGGATCCCGTTAGATTGACACCAGAAGCTTAGGCAATTGTTGAAGTCAATAATTTTGTCCTTGTACTGTGGTATCATTCTGGGTGATGGCAGGATGCTACTCAGGGCTAGGGTCTTACCTGCCTGGGCTACAAGATCAGAGAGCTCCTCCATGTCTCTTTTCATGTAGTCTAGGGAAGTATGTCTCAAGTCATTCACACCAACATGGACAATGACAGAATCATATTTGTACTTGTTGTGCAGTGACCTGAGTGCGTGCATTATGTGGTGGATCCTGGCACCTGACAGGCAGCTGACTTTAACTTTCTCCTTGTTTAGCCTGGTAAGTGGAACATCAGTAAGCCTGACTATAGAGTCCACCTATGACTAGAGTGTTGGGTACATTATTATGACTTATGAGCTGTGGTTGAGTGGTACACTGAGTTTGTCGGCTATGTGTCATTTGGGTTGTGTTGGGGTGATGGAGGTTGCTTGCATTTCTGCTTTGGAGGTCTCTGTTAATTGAGCAGATTTTTATTGAGAGCCTCCGCGAATGTACTTGTGGGTTTTGTGTTTCTATGTGTCTCTTTTGGTGGTATCGGTTTTGAGGGATTATGTGATGAGTATGGTGTGGTGCAAGTTTTTACCTTCTTCTCCTGACTGTCAAGTCCAATCTTGGGTGAAGAGAGCTTTGCTTCCAGTTTGGTTATATAAGGGCATCTCTCACAGGTTGTAGTGTTAGGTGGTAGGAGGAAAGGGTTGTCTGTGTACATGAGGCAATTGCTGCATTGCCCGAAGATGCCCAGATTCATCAGGTAGACAGGAGAAAACACCGGGAGCTGACCCTTAGACATGCCTGGATAGGTGCTTATTTATTAAGTACTAAAAACTGTTTTCTTCCAGACAAGTGTGGAAAGTTGAGTGCTTAAGTAATTTGTAACTTATTTAGTGCTTACAACAAGTTCTGAACAAATGCTGAACTCAAAGAAAAAGATTTTTGTGCTAAAACTAAAAAAACTGGCTAGTTCTAAGGGAAAATTTGAAGAGCAGACTTTAACCCTAGCTAAGCGGCGATGCATAAAGTGTATTTTTTTTTTTATATAACAGTAGCAAATGACGAAACAATTAACCAATAAAAAGCTAAAAACTGAGCCGCATTCCAGCAGTCTTTGATCAGACAAGTTCTAACTGCACACTCTTGGCACTAGGGTGCAGGGGAACCTTCTCCAAAAAAAGATGGTCTGGATTAGTGCTCAAGTTATACGACCAAAGTTAGATTCAACAGGTCTGAATTTAGTCTATTCTGCAGCAAACAAGGCGTACCAGTTTCAAAAAGAAACAGTTCAAATAAGCAGGCGTAATACGCCTTTAACCAGAAACTCCTAGCTCAGAAGGCCATAATCTACCCTCTCCTCCCACAAGAGTGCAGACCACCTTCTTAATGTAAAGTAACTGGCCCGAAGACCATGTGCTTAAACCAGAACTAATACACTTTTAGAATAACAAACACTAAACCTTCAATCAGCAACTCCCAACTTGGTAGGATGTAAGCTACCTGTCCTGCCACAACAGTGCAGACCACAAACCTTCTTAATGTAAAACAGCTGGTCTGAAGCCCAAGTGCTGTAACCAAAGGCTTAGAATAACAGTTACAATTTAATCAGGCTACTTGTTACCTCAAGTAGCACCACCACTGCAGTAATTTAATCAGGCTACTAACAAGCAGTAATAAATGCAGCAGAATAAATGCAATAAAGTACTTTCAAGAACAAACAGCAAAAGCAAAATAAAGTGGGAAAAAACACAAATACAGTAAAAGCAAATGAATAAAGTGCATTTTATATATAACAATAGAAAATGAGCAAACTGATATAAACAAATCACCCAATTAACCAGGAAAAGAAGTACAAAACTGAGCCCTGTTCCAAAAGTCTTCAATCAGACAAGTTTTAACTGGACACTCCTGCCACTAGGGTGCAGGGGAACCTTCTCCAAAAAAGATGCCCTGGATTAGTGCTCAAGTTATACAAACAAAGCTAGATTCAGGATGTCTGAATCTAGTCTATGCTACAGCAAACAAGGCACACAAATTTCAGGAAGAAACAGTTCAAATAAGCAGGCACAATAAGCCTTTAACCAGAAATTCCCATCTCAGAAGGTCAGAATCTAGCCTCTCCTCCCACAAGAGTGCAGACCACAAACCTTCTTAATGAAAAATAACTGGCCTGAAGCCCAAGTGCTTTAACCACAACTAATACACTTTTAGAATAACAGACACTGAGCTTTCAATCAGCAATTTCCAACTTAGAAGGATGTAAGCTACCTGTCCTGCCACAACAGTGCAGACCACAAACATTCTTAATGTAAAACAACTGGTCTGGAGCCCAAGTGCTTAAACCAAAAGGCTTAGAATAACAGTTACAGTTTAATCAGGCTACTACCAAGCAGTGATAAATGGAGCAGAAAAAGTACAACTGAGTACATTTAAGAAGTTGCAAAAGCAAAATCAAGTGCAATTTTTTAAGTAAAGTGCAAGGAGAGAGGAAGAAGGAGCAGTATATAAGTCAATGTCATAAACTGTACTTTAAACTCAAAAAGGACTTTTTACTTGAGTAAGATGCAATACAAAGCCTACAGGAGAAAGACATTAAACCAGCTCAAATGCACAGCCACAAAACTGAATATGATCTCCCAATTTAGATGTGCACCCTTTGACAGACTTCTAAAACCGTCATGTTCTAATGTATTGAGTAGTGAACCACTGAAGAAGGGAAATCATCTGTTTCCCGTTTTCAGCATTTCTATGTATTTGCACCGGCAAAGTCACAGGCTATGCACCTATTTGTGGTTTTCAAGCGTCGGAGAGCAGGAGAAAATGAGTTTTCTTTTTCAACTTTCTCCTTTTTATATGGATTTGTATAGCTTTGGAGTTTCAGTATATAAAGCTGAGGTGTGTGTTTGGAGGGGAGGCTTCTCCCCAAGTCAGGGGATGCAGAGGTATTTCCTCCAGGTAAAAAATGTTTTTGTGTTTTATGGTCTTTGGTGTGTTGGTATTTTCAGGCTGTGACCTCCCAAGGATTTAGAGATTTTATTGTATAGAATAACAGACTCTGGAATAGACTGCCCATACATGTCAAGCAGAGCACCTCTTTGGCCCGCTTCAAAAGGAACCTTGATGATTGTATGGGAGATAGGAAATTCACCCCGGGGATCACATCACTCACCCTGCTAGACAGGGGTCCAGGGAAGTAAATACTGTGGGAAGAAATAGCCAGGAAATTGTTATGGCTAGGCTTGTATAGGCCCTAGGACCGATAGCATAGTACCAGCCTAAGAACCTATGAACCTATGTTGATTAAACAAATCACTATTACTTATAGTGGATTCATTAATTTCCTACACCCATTTGTCTATGGTAGCTATTACTTCAGCATTTTTATGTGTGCCAGCTATGCATCTGCTAAGTATTTTTATTTTCTGGGTCAGAATGCTGATTTTATAAAACTGCTGGATAAACAAAGGTAACAGAAACTTCTGCTAGTATTTTACAGGCTTTTTTCTTAGGCTGACAATATACCTGCCTGGGAAAAGTCAATTATTAAAACAGAACTAAAAGACAAATAATCTACATTTATTAGACACATCTTTATTGAACAGAAATACTGGAACCTGAAATCAGCATCAAAATTCATTGAAATATAACTTTCCCGTAGTTTTTTTTAAACAGAAAAGTGGCCAAAAGATCCAGAAGTAAAGATCTCTAAAAAGAATATATCTTCAAGGCTTCTCACTCAACAGACAATCTCACAGAAGTGTTCCTTGTCTCCTACAAAAAATACTAAAGCACTGCTCTGTACTGGTTTCTCCCTAGTAGGAATATAATTGCACTCAGTAAATGACTGAGGACCCACACAAATCTTTCCTACAGTAAGAATAGGATTCCTGATATGGTTTATGTTTTGAAACCATTTCTAACTAGTGTACATTCTCTTTGTGTTTTTCATTTAGTCATTCATTAGTCTTCTTTCAGCTACTTGATCCTCTGCAGGGCAGTGACAAACCTGGAGCCTATCCTGGAGCTCTCAATGAGTACAAGGCAAAGCAATAATCCTGGGCAGAATGCCAGACCATCATGGTACACACACACACACACACACACACACACACACACACACACACACACACACACACACACACACACACACACACATGTGCGCACACACACAAACACCAATAGATCATTTGAAGTATTGAATTAGGCACAGTTCTCATAACAGCTTGCATTTGGGATGTGGGAGGAAACCAGAGCATACAATGAAAGCTATGCAGAAGCATGGAAGAATGTAACCTCCATGCAAAATGCATCTCTGTCCAGAACTAACTCAGAGAACCAAGTCATTTTTAAAAATCTCTTTAGCAGGCTTTACTTTGTAGAAAGGGAGATGTTTGTTTGAGCAGCATTAAACAAAATGTTTATGGTCAAAAAGAATAAGGAACAGACCTAAGGCTATATTTATGAGGAGCAAAAAGTAAAAAAAATAAAGACTATACTACTATATATTTAAAGAGGATTCTGCAGTTTATATAGCAAAAACATAAACTAGGAGACAAGTGGATTTATCTGTCGCAAAATTCTGTATTTCTCTGCATCTTTTTATATTACATTTACAAGGGAAAAGGTACACTTATAAAGAAACATCTTTTGCTTTTATAAGCTTTCTACACATACAACGAAAGTGAAAAGCATGGACAAATGTCCATTGTTAAAAGTACTAAGGTAAAATGTGAACATGAGTGAAGAAAAATGCATGTTTTACTATAAACAAAAATCAATAACTTTTTATTACTCATTGAGGCTTAAAAAAAGATGCACTTGACAGGATCTGATGAACTGGTGGAAAACTGCTCCAGTCAGCATAAGAAAATGATGATACAGCTGTCCATGTTATGAAGAAAATCTGATAGAGCTTACTGTCTGGAAAAAACAAAAAAAAAAACAAACAACAAAAAAAAAAAAGCAGCTCTAGATAACTTTTTCAAGTCAAGCTGAACTTTCATACACAGGTCAGTGAAGCCAATTTCAAACAATGCTTCTTTGTACAATTTTTAGAGCTGAAAATATAAAGGATGCAGTGACAAGACTCCTAACGAAATAGTAGTAAAAGACCATCACAAAAGTTATTTAGCAACAAGATGCTGATACATAGAATCAATAGGGTGGCATTCAGTCTCAGCAGAAATATTCCCAGTGTTAAGAGCTGCAACCACTGAGTGCTGAGATATGTATAAATCAGAATCTACAGCTGATGGCATTTTAGTGTCTATAGGATTGGTAGTTACACTCCCATCTCCTACAATGACACCATCGCAAGATGCATTAATAGCAGATACAATGACATCATTACAACATGTTTTAATAGATACAATGACGCCATTACAACTTGTATTAATAGCAGATACAATGACACCATTACAGCATGCATTAATAGCAGATAGATACAATGACACCATTGCAACATGCATTAATAGCAGAGATGAGATTGAACTTTGGTGGTTATACACTGTTAAATGTTATTAAGGTGAATTAAAATATTGCAAAAACACAGGAGTGTTAAGTATGATTCTACTATGAAATTCAAAAAAAACACAGAAAAATAATGCCTGAAAATACAGAAAGGCAAACAATTAATGGAAAGTGTTTTTGCAAGTTGGCAAATCCTTCACACCACCAGACATATATTTACCCACTACACAGTGACACAGACTCAAAGATGTGAGAAATCTCTCCCAAAAAGCTATCACTTAGAAATCACACCAGCAATTATTTCCTATGGAAAAAGCAATTAGCACTGTGTTCTTCAGTATGGTTGAATTTATTAAGGTACTGACACAAATAAATGGAGTTGTACACATTGTGGTACCTTTTTCCAGTTCAGCAATTACCCTTACATGGTACTGCATTCTGAGAGGGGTGGTTCCTCTCAACTGTACAGATTTTTGCAGAATCTCCAGATTTTTACCTTTGGCAAATGACTGAGGACTGAAGTCAGAAAATAATGGCATACATTTCAGTTTCAGAGTTCATATCCTTCAAAAAATTCATGCTAATGCATAACGTGTTATTCTATCAACTTTCTAAGTTTGTAAGAGCAATGTTTAAAAAGTGTCCCTATTTTTAGGCCTTTGTTCCCCCATTATTTGTACCTTTGTCCAGATTTTTTGCTGTAACTGGTTGAGAGGTATGGTGGCATATGCTAACAAGTCATGGCTCTCTCCTTAGAACTGCCTCTAGGAAGGCATCCACATAGCAGAGTGATTCAAGAAAGCTGAACACAAACATGGTGTGGAGAACCACTAGAAACCAAGCTAACTTTTAAAGTGCCATACTGACACCAACATCACTATCAAGACTGGGGGGGGGGGCAGAATTAACAAACCACCAGGGGTTCATCTTTAAAGTGCAGCTGTACCAGCACCAACATTACTATGAGACCAGTGGGGTAAAGATGGTGGGATACACTAGAGAGCAGAAAATACTACCAACAGGGTGTAATATGCATGTGCTGTAATGGCAGTAGTCATATGTGGGAGGGGGGGTAAACCACTGGAAGGTAGGAAAACCACTGGAGGGTAGACAAGGTAGGGAGAGGTAGAGGGACTGTGGCATGTGTGTGTGTGTGTGTGTGTGTGTGTGTGTGTGTGTGTGTGTGTGTGTGTGTGTGTGTGTGTGTGTGAGCGTGTGTGTGTGTGTGTGTGTGTGTGTGTGTGTGTGTGTGTGTGTGTGTGTGTGAGTGTGTGTGTGTGTGTGTGTGTGTGTGTGTGTGTGTGTGTGTGTGTGTGTGTGTGTGTGTGTGTGTGTGTGTGTGTGTGTGTGAGTGAGTGTGTGTGTGTGTGTGTGTGTGTGTGTGTGTGTGTGTGTGTGTGTGTGTGTGTGTGTGTGTGTGTGTGTGTGTGTGTGTGTGTGAGTGTGTGTGTGTGTGTGTGTGTGTGTGTGTGTGTGTGTGTGTGTGTGTGTGTGTGTGTGTGTGTGTGTGTGTGTGTGTGTGTGTGTGTGTGTGTGTGTGTGTGTGTGTGTGTGTGTGTGTGTGTGTGTGTGTGTGTGTGTGTGTGTGTGTGTGTGTGTGTGTGTGTGTGCCTGTGTCTGTGTTTGTACTTACTTGTGCATGCATGTGTGTTCATAATTGTTTACTTATGTGTGTAACGGAGTGATGGGTGGAATACTTCTGCCTACACGAGCAGCAAGTTACTACTGAGACATGCTGATCTGCCATGACCTGCATCTTGTAGAAGGAAGTGAGATTTAAGAAACATGCAAATTAGCTGTTAATGAGGTTTACCTCATCATGGAGAGTACCTGTTAATGCTACAATGAAGGCTGCAATTTCGTTTTTCTAATGATAGTTACACTCAATTAATTTGCATCTCAAATTTGAGATGCATCAGAAACACAATGGACATTCCTAACTTTTTGAAGTGACATACAGGACAGATATGTTTTACCCAGAAAAGACTATAATATCCAAGAAAAAATAGACAATACTATTTTAAGATATAAGAACAGATAATGTTCCTTTTGTACAATGCATTTTGTGATTCCTTACTTCATGTGTAGTTTGTAAGCATAATTCAGTCTGATTACTGGCACAAGAGATAAAACAAAATCAGAATTCCTGACTGAAACAGTAATTCATAAATTATGTGAGTAATATAGCCCGCACTTAGTTCTTGCTGACGGTATAATCACTGTGTTCTCTGGAATTATATAACCATTTTATCATCAATACTGCCATATGATAGAGACAAAACAGTTTCCTTGTTGTGGCAATCGTCAGAACTTCGACTATTTAACTCAGAAGCTGTCTTTTTATTTTATTTTGTTTTATGAAGAAAGACTCAATAACTTTTGCTTATACTGGATCTATGGCTGCTGTATAATTCTAATAGCTTCTTATTTTGGGAAAATAAAATAATAAATTAAGTTACTAACTTCCTGCTTGAAAGTACTGAATCTTTTTTCCATGGGATACCTCTTAAATGGAGCCTCTTTATTGGCCCATTTGGTTCACCTCAGTCAACAAATGAAACAAACAAAGAAATAAAACTATGACTATCTGGGTGAAATTATGCAAAAAATATAATTTTCTTTTACTTCATGATTACTGACCACTATTGTGCACAAATTATAATTATATATACATTTGATATACTGAAAGTCAGTAATGCTAGCAGATACCACAAAATATCATATGACCACAGTAAAGTGGGGAGTGGGAATTTGCCCTTTCCTCACTATTGTGTGATCTCACAGTTGGTAAATATAAGTAGCAACAGTGTGACAGGCACATAGCCTCCCAGACAGGGGTGGAAAATATGTTTTTTTTACTTTGAATTTTATATATTTTGAAATAAATAACTATATATATATATATATATATATATATATATATATATATATATATATATGTATATATCTATCTAACTATATATATATATATATATATATATATATATATAGAGAGAGAGAGAGAGAGATTAGTATGCATGCAATGGCAAATAGGAGAGCAGCATATATCCAAATGCACTGTGAACAGGACATGCACTGCACTTTCAACCACCAGGAAGGAATGGAGTCACATACATGTTTACATTCATATAACTGAAACAGATGCCATGAACACCATGAAACATATTACTCTAAAATACATCAGAACCACCACAAAGAGCAATGAAATGTCCTATTATACCAGCCACTGCCCCACTACCTCATACTGCCTGCCCAAAGACATACTCACAAACACACTATCCTGCCAAAACAGGGCAAGTGAAATGAATTTCCAATACACTAGAACCTACCAAATTCTAGAACTCTGCAGCATATCCATATTAGAGCACCCACTAATGCATATAGAAACAGGATGTGGATGAAACTAAGAGGACAGCTAGGAATTTAGACTGTGCATAAAAAGGAAAAGATGTCAGAGGAAGCAAAATTCAAGGAAGAGTGCTAGTGCAATTTCGACAAGTTGGAAGCAACTTTACCTAGCATCAACATTCCCTAGCAGTAATTAATACAAAAGGTACCATATCAAACTGCAGCAGACTCAAAAAGGGAACCTTGAAAAAGTGAGCACTAAAATAATACATCAGATAAATAAGTGTTGGCCATGATGATCATGGTAAATGGTGTTCCCTAAGATGCCATGGTGAATCGTCATGCAAAAGATTATTGCTGATGTCTGTGATGTAATTGTTTCCCATATCCATGACTAAAGATAACAAGACAGAAGCAGCAGGTAAAAGCATGTAGTTAGTAGTCAGTCAGCTAGTATACCAGTGTTACCCATGGACAACTGGAAGGGTCTATATTACCTGATCAAAAGACGTTCTCATTGACACATAAACAGAGAACTCCCAAAACTCTGAACAGCCACTTCAGTGAATTTTTTCCCCTGGGAAAAAAAAAACACTTGGCCAACCAAACAAACTCTCAGACCCTATGAAGTGGGGGTACTTTCCCCCACACCCAAACTAAATATACCAACTCTGAGATCGTATTACAGTGGAGAGAAGGGCAAATTCCCGATGATGGCCAAGCATTTTTTTCTCATGTGAAAAAATTCCCTGAAGTGGCCATTCAGAGTTTTGGGACTTTGTGTGTCGATGAAAAGGTGTTTGATGAAAATGCCTTTTGACAAGGTAACACAGACCCAAGTGGGACATGTAAAACAAGTACATATTTTCCAAAATTTGACAGGATTACATGTGCCTACCCTCTGGACCATTGCCATTCTGTCCTGCTGTGCAGTTGTTCACAGCTTTCATTTTGGTCTCTATACATGCCATTGTTCTACTGTATTATACTTTTTTGACAGACACCTGCATGGAAGATGTTTTGCTACTGCCTCAGAACAGCAGTTGTTAGGTAATGGCAGGGAAGTATCTCTTTAAATGGAGCCCCACTTGATGAGCATTACTGTAACTTCTGGCTCTGTATACAAGTCTCAGTCATTGCACCTCAGCTGCCAGTGACATCACCAAGGTGTTACTCATGGGCTCATAGTGGAAGCATTGCTAAGATGTGTGCAGGCACTGCTAACAGGCTGTAACCTAACTTTGTTCCAGTAGGAATGTGTGATCTGATACATAGATATTTTCAACCCTGCATAGAAGATGCATTATATTTTACATTTTATTTTTGTATGCTGCCACAAGAAAGCCACAAAAAAAGATTTATGTTATCAGGTGCTGAATCAGGAACAACCATTACCTGCTGTTTTTGTTATTGAATATTGCCAAACCAAGTCCAATCTTATACAGCTTAATTATTCCTAACTGGCACACTTGCACACGTGATTTTCACTTCTATAGCTGTCCTATGCATCATTTAACTTATTTTACTAGGCTATAACCTTAATACCATATGCCATTCCCCTGACTTTTACAGCTTTACCAGAGCTATTACTTACTAGTCATAGCTCTACCATTGTTGGTGACTAGTTACACAGCATGTGCTGCTTAACCTAATGCTCTCTTACATTTTTTTTCTATTTTTCTTTTAGTAATCCAAACCCCTCATCAGGTCAAGTGAGTCTCCACCCCCCATAACAAGCAGTGGAAACCTCAAACATCTCTCTTGCACACTGGGTAGACACATACACTGTCCTATAACTACAGAACTAAACAGACTAAAAACTAATGTTGGTGCTTAACTTCCAAGTGTCTAGACAGTAAAATACCTTAACTGCACTAACTTAAACAAATGTTAGTGAGTGTGTTAGTACATTCGGCTGTATAGTTCCTTAATCAAATCACTATACTGACAGGCACATTGCCAGGAAGCAACAGTTGTATAACCCTCTCCAGTAAGTATTCCCTCCCCAACTAAAGTCTATTTTCTTTTGAGAAAAACTTAAATCTATAAAACAGCATTCCATTACTTCTCCTGTTTCATCTCTAACTAACCCCATCTTTAATTTTATATCCTTTTAAGAATTTCAGGGTAAAATTAGATAATGTCTACATTTCCCTTAATTTAACAGTATAAAGTAGTCACTGTGCAAATTAGCATACATTTTCTTAAGGTCCACTGAGTGGTTTCTGACAGCTGACTACTGATCTGGGCCTGCCTACTCTGTTCTGCCCTCGCTACACTTGGGCCTCACTCCACTCCTCTGCCCTGTCCCCAATTCCCACCCACCCCACTATCTGCCAATTTATAGACAGAAAACCACAGACCCACCCACATCCCACCCACCACTTCAATCAATTCTAAAACACAACACAATCGCAAACATTAACAAGCTCCTACCCTCCACCACCAAGTCCTCCTACCATACTCTATACCCCAATAATATCACCACCAACCAAACTTCCACCCACAAACCTTCAATTAACTATGTTTACCTCTCATCTATTACTTCTAGCTACCCTTGTTACACTTTATAACATTATCTTGTACCATAATGCTCACATATTTCACCCTAGCCCAACCCTAACTTCCAACTTCCAACCACATAGTAATACTCCCTTCTCCAACATCTAACCCCACTTACTGAACTACCCTACCACTGAGCTATACAAAGTCAAATATAATAATTCCACCATACCTTCTACCAAACTCAGCAGATTAATCAAACTTCTACTCAAAATCCAACCTCTATGTTTATTCCTATAAGCACAGCTCCAAATTTGTGATGATATACATAACAACCCAAGCCCCACAACTGAAAATACTAACCTCACTAGTCCAAACATCCAACATGCAATTAACTGTAAAAAAACCTGTGACCTACTTATACTTAATATGAACACTAGAAGTATATTGAACAAAGTTAATGAAGTACACACCACACTCTCCACTTACAATTCAAACATTACACTCATTACAGAGACCTGGCTCAAACTCCACATAAAGGACAATGAGATAGATACTTCCCCCAAGTTATAATATAATCAGGGCTGATAGAACTATCAAAAAAGTGGAGGCGTCGCCATTCTATACAAGACTGTTCTCAAGGCAGACCTTATACATAAAGAAATCACAACATTTAACAATGCAGAGACCATATTCACCAAAATTCAAATTAATCAACAGAAGCAACTAAACCTAGTGAGAATTTACATACTCCCAGCTAACAACATACCTAGTCTTGAGTCTATACTAAACTGGACATCTGCAAACCTCCCACAGGAGACACTTCTCCTAGGGGACTTTAAAACTGACTGGAAACCCAACAAAACAACTATCAACTCTAATCACATCAACTTGTATTCCTATACTCAACTTATCCAAACATCCACCCGCATTGACAAAAATACAAAGAAGGAATCCATACTAGACTTGATCCTTACAAACAACCCATCTACTGCCCAATCTTATGGTACAGTACCAAATGGTCTTAGTGACCATTTACCCACATACATATTAAGACAACACCTCAAAACTACTAAAACAACCACCCTATGTGAAATCCATAATCCAAAAATATCATACCCGAGCATTTCATAAATGCACTAAGGTACTGCAACTGGGCTCCCCTAACAACCCTCACACTAGACAAGGCAGTGGACTACTTCAATTCTACATTTTTAAACATATTAAATCAGATGGCTCCCCTATGGACAATTTGAACAAAAAACAACCCAGCCCCATGGCTCTCTAAAAACACAAGAACCCTTCCAAAACTTATGGATAAAGCTTGGGGTATATGGTATCACAATAAGACCAATCACAATACGGAGTCTACTTTATTTAAACGAAAACACATTATGTCAAACACCACTGCATCGACACATATAAATTGAACCGCAAAATAATCGAACGCACAAAACCGCGACTCTCAAAATACCAGATTGTCATACTTGGCCAACCCCACCGCCCGAAACATACTACCCACCCAAACAAAATAAATAAACCACAAACATACACCAATCAAAACCCTACTTCTAGCCCTACACTAAACCCCACATATACCACTATCTATGCACTCTTCTTAACCCCTCCCTAACCCTAAGGTCCGTAACTACTGCACATTTACCCAACAGAGCTATACCCAAACAAAATAAATAAACCACACACATACACTAACCTACCTCAAACCCTACACTAAATATTAAATACATTACCCATATTACATTACCTATCTATGCACTTACCTTAACCCGCACCCTAATCCTAACCCTAATGTCCATAACTATCGCACACTTATCTTACGGATCTGTAGCTGAGACGAGCCAACCGAAACACTTCCACATTTCAAATTTCATGGTAATTTTGCGGTTTTGTGCATTCGATTATTTTGCAGTTCAATGTATATGTGTCGATGGAGTGGTGTTCGACGTAACGCATTTTCATTTAAATAAAGTAGACCCACAATAGGTAGATGTCCCTCAAGTGAACTTACCAACTACTGCCCCAAAGCAATCATACCCCCTCTATAAAAAATCCTTGAAAAATGTATCCATTCTCAGCTGTTGAAACATTTACTTAAAAATAGTCTCCTCACCAACACCCAACATGGCTTTTGACCATCCCATAGCACCACCACAGCACTCATATCCTTCAACAACACTGTCAATCAATACAGGAATTAAGGAAACCTAGTGTATGCTACCTTCCTTGATCTGTCCCAAGCATTTGATACAGTATCTCACAGCAAACTACTTACTATCATAGCTGAACTCAACCTAAACAAGCCCTCCTTACTCTGGTTTCAAGACTCCCTATCCAACCACCAAAAAGCAGTTAAGTGGCATAATTTCTTCACCCCCTTCTCCCAGTAAAAGTAGGTGTACCACAGGGATCCATTGTGGGAACCCTACTATTTACAAACACTCTTCACACCGCCACTCAGCAAGCTGCAATAGTCCAATATGCAGATGATACTACTGTTGGATCAGGGACTTCCATTTTAAACTAGTTATTAGACATCAGACAGGCTAAAGGATAAAATAGGTCTAGAAATTGTGTTTCATTTATGCATAAAAGACAGTTAAACAGGAAGAAAGAATAACCTTACTGGTCAAGCATAACGGACAGGAACAGTTTATTAGAAAGAAAAGATAATCATAAAGTGTGCAGAAAATACAGACATACAGAATGTTCTTTTCTCAAGGGAAAGATACAATCCTGCCAGCTACAGAATGTTCCTTAATGGAATGTTAAATAAAGCACATATGAAACAACCAAGGATAGGGGGAGTAAATGTGGTTTACAAAGGAAAAATCACTGGACTGAAGCAATATAATATGCTGTATTCAGGATAGCAGTTCAGTTAAGGTTTGTTAGTTCATTTGACCTGACATTACAGAAAATATTATAGACACTTGAGCTTGAGTACTGAAGTCAGGTCAAATAAAGACAGTTTCCATTTACATCATTCAGGAGAATCATAAGATATGTGCAGTAACTTTGGATATATTTAGCAACGCTATTATTATCAGCACTGTTAATGAAGACAGTATTCGAATATTGTAAATGTCTAATAAAGCCTTATTGAATAAACTACAGTGTTTGGAGAATTCATTCTAAAAAGTACACAAGACTTGGCCCATAAAGGAGAGCCTGGCACCTGTTCAGCACGAGTTTGGGTAATTAACAGATACAGACTTTAGTTTCAGTCTCATTTCAGATGTTTCCAGTTCATTCCAGTGCAGTACAGTCTTATCAATTCTTACAATGGTGAGCCAGTATGAATGGAGTAAACAGTTAAAGTAACTCCCAAAACCCCATAGAATCTTGCATCAGCAGTCAGACTATGTCTGTTCTACAAAAATCTACAGAATAGCAGTGTTTCATTCAACTACACGTGTTCTACAGAGTAAGTATTCCAAAAAACCTTATCAGCAAAACTTCAACAGAAACAGCTGCAGTAAATAACCCTTTCAAGTACAGTTTTAGTGCTGCAGCCAGCTTAACTTCAAGGTTTCATTAACAGTTTATAGTGACAGCAAATGTTTCATAACAGATGTTTCAGCAGTATACCAGTGTTTTCCATAAATAAAGACTGTGGACTCTATACAAAATAAGCCAGAAATGATGGCACTATAGTTTCTCATTACAAAAAAGACTTTTCAGTAAGGCAGCACTACTTCATGCAGAAAACGGACACAGCAGACAACCTCTACATATATAGTCAACTCAGCTGTTAAACAAAGTACACAGCACCAGTGTTTAATTCAGAAAAAGCCTCACACAACTTCAGCAGACCAGTATTAAATCAAAGCAGTGTTCCTCCAGAACAAAAAAGACATTATCCAGCTAGCAGCTATCTCCACAAACATTCAAGTTTCCAGTGTGACGTCACACAAAAAGCGAGAAAAAGGTTAACAAGCTACAGGCAACCTCACATATTCTTCCAGAACCATAAAGTTATGGAAGACTTTATATATACTTTTTAGTTAACAGCTCAAAAAAAATTTAATTCATCAGTAAAAGTCATTTCCATACCTGTTGTATAAACATGTCAAGTAATACTGCTACAATTAAAACATCAGTAAATCATTGGTTTAATTTTAAAAAATGGATAAAATTTTTCCCTTAAAGTTAAAGGTGATTAGTTCAAGAATGTTAAATATGTCTAAATGCAAAAGGGTTAAATCACAGAAGCAGGCTATCAGTATGGTTTCAGACACAAGTTCAGCATATAGAATTCAACATACACGGTTAAGTTGTAGTAATACAAATTTTCAGAATGTGATAAATTCTTGTTTACATGTAATTCAAAATACAGACGTATTTTGCAGTATTAAACACAAACGTCGACACAGTC
The DNA here is from genome assembly GCF_019279795.1 of Protopterus annectens. Taxonomy (NCBI): domain Eukaryota; kingdom Metazoa; phylum Chordata; order Ceratodontiformes; family Protopteridae; genus Protopterus; species Protopterus annectens. The sequence goes on from NC_056735.1 coordinate 516,757,493, forward strand.
AATGTACATAACATGCAGGCAATGTCTTCACCTAGTTTATTTTCAGAATCAAGTGCAAATATTGCACTGAGTGGGGATAAGATCAACCAGAGTGTAGATTTTAATAAAGTAAATTCCAGTATAACTAAAAAACCAAAATTACTATATCCAAAACTCACCTTCTCCCTACATTGCTCTTTGCATCCCATGTAGTAACAAACCTTAACAAGACAGACATACACAAAGTGTTCATGTGCTATAATAAAATAGCTAGATTTGCAACCAACTCTAATTTCCACTCCCACCACTGTCACTCACTAAAACAACTAAGTTGGCTAGAACTCCCCATCTTACTAAACTATAACCAACTCACCATGGCGCATTACTTTATATATCACCCAAACAAGATTCCTGATCTCTCGGGCTTACTCAACTTTAACAATTATGCTCTCCAACTAAGATCCACAAACAAATCCCTTCTTGAAGTAGTTAAGTGTAGACACAGTGCTGGAGAATCCGTCTACTCCTACACAGTTGCCAAAATCTGGAATTCTCTTCCACCAGATATCAGATTGCAAAACAGCAGTCCCACCTTTAAAACACAATTAAAAGCCCACCTCAATCTCATCTGGCAGTGTACCTGTACTGACCATGGGTAGCCCTACTACCACCATTCAGATAAATCTTCCTCTGACACTACTCAGAGGACAAACACATTTAAAAACTACCATAATGAACTGTATTTTTAAATGAATGTGTATAATTGTATATAGTATTACTGTGCTTTCTTACTCAACTACATTATATTTTCTGCTTTACTGCTGTACACTTTATATATTGTACACTCTGTAACTTCTCATCATACTATGCCATGATATACTATTGTTTGCTCTATTGTTTGTTTGGTCTATTAATTTGTACATATCTCTGACTTTTGCATTTTTATAATGTATGTGCAGCTTTTGTATTTTGTAATTTTATGATTGTCATGTATGTGGAGCTCTTCTCCACAGGTCTCTGCTGAAAATGGGCACCTGATTGCCCAGTCAGACCAACACGGTAATCAAATATAAAATAAATAAATAAAATTAAAATTATAGTGGGCAAAATCAGTGAGCTGCAGGGTGACACATGCAGGATTCTGTACTCTATGCATTCTAGTAGGGAACATGAGCTCAGTACATCATGCATTCCAGAAGTGAACCTGAACTCAGTACACCATGTATTCCAGTAGTGAATATAAGCTCAGTACACCATGCATTCCAGTGGTGAACCTGAGCCTAGTACAGTATGCATTTAATTAGTGAACCTGAGCGCAGTACACCTTGCATTCCATTAGTGAACATGAGCTCAGTACATCATGCATTCTGATAGTGAAAATGAGCTCTGTACACCATGCATTCCAGTAGTGAATCTGAGCTTAGTACACCATGTATTCCAGTAGTGAACCTGAGCTCAGTACACCATGCATTCTAGTATTAAACTAACCACCATACTATGCACAATACTACAATGCTGTACAGTATGACAAGTAGTACTTTTGCTAAGGGGCATTACTTGAAAGGGCACAAAGCCCTGTAGCCTGAGAGAGACAGACAGTGCTTATGGTTATTAAAACACACACACACACACACACACACACACACACACACACACACACACACACACACACACACATACACACACACACACACACACACACACACACACACACACAGACACATTTATTTACATCTATGTATCTATTATTAAGGTATACAAAGGCAAACAGATATTATACAGGATATATATATATATATATATATATATATATATATATATATATATATATATATATATATGTACACACACCTGAGTATGTACTTGTGTGTTGGAGGAAGGGGCTTCATCATAGAGTGATACTAATTCTGACCTTTGAAGGATTCATAGATCTATATAACTGTATTTGTAGGATGTTGTCAGATAACAGCCGTGGTTTACAGGCATCTGTCTTTGAATTACATCAGCACTGTTATTTCTGCTAAGTTACTGTACTTCCTCAGATGCACCCGCAGAAGGGCAGTATGCAGAGATGTGGCTCTGTGCAGCACTAAGACGGTGATTTCTCTGTACCACATGTAGGTGTTCTTGCTTCCTCCTACAGAGTAACCCTACACACTATGTTCCATGGCTTTGAATCCTGCACTTTTAATTTTGATCAGGTTAGCGACTGCTGATACTTCTAGTCCAAATGTAGACAGCTAGATCTTATTAACACTGTAAAACTACTGGATGAGTAACATTAGTACTGAACCAAAAGTGTAGTTTAGCGTTAATCAGCCCAGTAAACTGCAGTTCATTTACTTTATATCTATGGCATATAGACGCGTCCAACCTGAGAAGTATACAACACGCAATATACATCATAAGAGCTTTAAATATTCCCTGTTTAAAAATAATGAACTGCAGTTTAAATCCTGGAGCACAACAGATGTGTGATTAAGAGAAAATATGCTGAAACATTTCGTAGAGTTCAACATAACATCAAATCCATTTAGAGAATGGACAGAGAGCAAACAGTATGAGCAAAATGAACACAGCAACCCCCTGTTATAAGACATAAGGCCATTTTGGTTATCTTTTCACAGACCTGCATGATTATCATTGGAAGGTTTCACAGTCTGATATGCTTTGCTCTAATACATATTTAGCACACTTTAAAATTCTGTCTGAAATTCCTCTTATGTCCTGACAGGTTGTTTTTGATCAGATATATATCATTCAGTGAAGCCTATATCTTGTAGTGATCAATCTTCATTTGTACATATGTAATGCATGCCTTTTTAAGTAGAATGTTAAACTAAAAAAAATGCTATTCCCATTCTCAAATTATTTTCTTCCATCTTATTTTGTACCCCCTTTGTGAATTTTACTTAGTATATCTGCTTCATAATTAAATGGCGTGATTTTGGTAAGAACCTGTAATTTCTGTTACTTAGGTAGCTATAATTCATGCTCCTCCTGGATGCTAGATAGTGTACCTTAAGATATTACCATATTTTCTTTCATTTTTCTTATTGCTATTTTTTTAATACTATATTTGTTAATTGAATATTACGTCATAATATACATGTACAGGCTATGACTCCACCCACCACCAATGCTAACTGGGCTTGTGGGTTGCGTAATATTAAAAATAAATATTAGTGATTCTGTAAACAAATTTCTTGTTGTTTTCTTTAAACTTCTGAAAATGAAATGAAGAGTTTAGGGATACTCTTACCATTGTCACTATCTATAGCAACTCGTTATGGGGCTCAGGAAATTCGCACTCTAACTTTCAATGGGCGGTATCTATAGCAACTCGTTATGGGGCTCAGGAAATTTGCACTCTAACTTTCAATGGGCGGTATCTATAGCAACTCGTTATGGGGCTCAGGAAATTCGCACTCTAACTTTCAATGGGTGGTATCTATAACAACTCATTATGGGGCTCAAGAAATTCGCACTCTAACTTTCAATGGGCGGTATCTATAGCAACTCGTTATGGGGCTCAGGAAATTCACACTGTAACTTTCAATGAGCGGTATCTAAAGCAACTCATTATGGGGCTCAGGAAATTCGCACTGTAACTTTCAATGGATGGTATCTATAGCAACTCATTATGGGGCTCAGGAAATTTGCACTGTAACTTTCAATGGGTGGTATCTATAGCAACTCATTATGGGGCTCAAGAAATTCGCACTCTAACTTTCAATGGGCGGTATCTATAGCAACTCATTATGGGGCTCAGGAAATTCACACTCTAACTTTCAATGGGCGGTATCTATAGCAACTCATTATGGGGTTCAGGAAATTCGCACTCTAACTTTCAATGGGCGGTATCTATAGCAACTCATTATGGGGCTCAGGAAATTCGCACTTTAACTTTCAATGGGCGGTATCTATAGCAACTCATTATGGGGATCAGGAAATTTGCACTCTAACTTTCAATGGGCGGATCCTAAACCTTTTGACAGAATTAAATCATGTCCTCACATTTCAAACAAATGTTCATATCTCTGGAACCATAGGGGTTATGAAAGAAGTAAAAATGGCAAACCCTTCAGCTCAAATTGTTTTACAGTGATAGTATTCTTTAGGTTCTAGGTCTTAAAGCAAATTTTATAAGTCACAGTAAACACAGTAACTATAACGTTTGTAATATATTGTAAACTACTAATAATATCTCAGCAACCACTCAAGTAACACACATACTGTCAGCAGCATCTTATTCATCTAGCTGAGATCTTTCATATCAGGTTAATAAGTGTTGTCTGTATTATTTGGTTGTTGAAATATTTAAAACATGCGAAAATTATATCTATATAAATTAATATCATAAAAACAGCAGTTAATATCTCTTAACCTGGACTAGACAGAGGTCAAATATTAATGCAGTTGAGTTTGCCATTGTGTAAGCTGTAAGAGGAAATCTTTTAAAACCTTCTACATAGCATGGTTTGTTGGAATTATTGATACAAATATAAACAAGCAATATTTGATGCCTACAGGGGTCAGTAGGAGTTAACTGCAGATGCAACTGGAGGGGTCACTCGTATGTAATGAGTTGACTATTTGTCTAATGTGTTTTTACAGTTGCTAGTACATTAAACTGGCACACAATACAGTCTGACATATAGATAAGCAAAATGTTAAGCAAAATTTAACAAAGATAAATAAAATGTTCCTGAAGTATCATTCACATCTGTTTTGAACTTAACATGGTTATTTTGTAATAAGTTCACAACTGCATGGCCAATGCATTATCATTACTCTGTGTTTAAGCATGTCTGACAAATCTGAAGAGCTCTGTTTAGGAATATTGTAAAATTATATCCAACACAGTGATCCTTTTATCACTCATCACTATTATTTATTTAACTTCCCTTTTTTAGAACTGTCCTTTCTATTTGACTAAGATGAATAATATTGGGAAGTCATGTTTTCACAACACATAGCTTTTTAAAATAGAAACAGATGACCTTAATTTGTACAAGTAGGACTTACCTATGCAGATCCTGAAAAACTACAGTATGTGTGCCTCAGAATAAGAAACCCTTAACCATTGAAAGAAGAACATGAAGATGTACATCAGACAAATATTTCATTGTAGGTGTTGTTCTCATCAGAAAAAAGTTAAGGCATCACATTTAATCTTCAGTAAAATAAAAGCATAAGACATGCCTGTAAATGTTCACAGATTGAGGAAATATTCATGTTTGACACCCTGTGGTGGATGGCACATTGTAAATCTACATATAAATATCAGGTTATGACATTTGCTTGGCAAACAAAACATGTATTTCACTGAGAGAGATAGGGTATTTGAAGCTTTAAAATTATTTCCATGAATTAAAGGGCTTTCCAGACATGATACCAATTTCTTAAGGTGACCTCTGTTTTTGGGCAATTTTTCTTTTATGTACACCTAGAACGTGTTTCAGTAATGAAAAATGAAAACTGAATTGTGTTAGGATTTAAGAATGTAAGCATACTGAGGTATAAAAAGTATAAAAACCCACTGTGTTCTAATTGGCTAATTATCTGTTTTATTGGAGTCATTTCTTAACAAACACTGGCTAAAATCTAAAAATGGTGTACACTTCTGTTAAGCTGACAGTATTTGATATGCATGTAAAATCTGAACACGTTGCATATTTCTGTAGAGCAGAAAATATTTTATATATCAATATAAAAACAAAATTCAATGCAATCATTTGAAGTTTATCTTTTTATTCAGTCTGTAAGCATGTAATATAAGTATCTCAGCATATTGTTACAATTTCTTATATATTGTAATGGAGTTTATATTAATGTTTGCTCTTGGTGATAGTTTTAATATATCTCCCATTATTTTTTTTTCTTTATGTTTCAGATTATCTGGTTTATTTAAGAGTCTAGTCTTCTATGTTACTTACAGTAAAGGGTCTGACAGAATGACAGAATTCAGATCCACTTTCACATCTGGCAAACATAAATTTAAATCTGGTAAAATAAAATAAATTTGGTCTACCTTATTTTGTTGAAGTGCGATAATATCAAATCCCATTTTGTTGACAGTGAAAATATCGCAGCCAACATCATCGAAGCACTGGAGCTATGAAGATCTTCCCAGGGTAAGTAACCTGTTGAGCAAGAAGGTGAACTTCACCCTTTTCCCAACTGTAGTGCGATCCCAGAGTTGGCATGTTTAGTTAGGGGGGTGTGGGGGCTGCAGCCCTCCACATTGGGGGGGGGTTAGGGATGGTGCGGCTTGGGTTTTCTTTCTTTGTGGGTAAGAGGTTACTTACCCTGGAAAGATCTTTATACTTCTGGACCTTCGATGAAGTGGGTTTCGATATTTTCAGCATCAACAAAATGGTATTCGATATGATGGCACTTCGACAAAATAAACCTATATATATATATATATATATATATATATATATATATATCTATATGTGTGTGTGTGTGTGTGTGTGTGTGTGTATGTGTGTGTATATTTATATATATATATATATATATATATATATATATATATATATATATATATATATATATATATATATGTATATATATATATATATATATATGCATATGCACACACAAACACACACCCTGAGCCAAAGCTGCTATTAAGCAAAGTCCTTTCCGCGCTAATTCCCGTTCTGTTGTAAATCCTTTCTTTCCCATGAGAGCACCTAGTCCTTTCTGCCTGCGGACGTTGCAGTCCGATCCCCTTCCAGTCTATTCAGTTGTAACTGCATAAACTGCTGGGTTGTCTTCATAGTCCAGACTGCTGGTGGAGACAGTCTGGATTCTGTGCGCATGCTCCAGACTGGTTCATCAGCAGTCCG